>NC_034412.1:23800495-23875763 GCF_002078875.1 Numida meleagris | reverse complement strand
GCGCAGCAGCGCCCCGCGCAGCAGCGCCCCGCGCAGCAGCGCCCCGCTGACCGAGCCTGGCTCGCGCCCAGGGATGTGCGCAGGCGCCGCGCGCCCCTTTTGCGTCACCGCCCCGCGACGCCTGCGCGGTGGCCCGGCGGCAGGATGAAGGTGGCGGTGGCGGGTTGCTGCCACGGCGCGCTGGACAAGATGTACGAGACGCTGGAGCTGCTGCAGCGGCGGCACAACGTGCGGCCTGACCTGCTGCTCTGCTGCGGCGACTTCCAGGCCGTGCGCAACGAGGCGGACCTGCGCTGCATGGCCGTGCCAGCCAAGTACCGCCACATGCAGACGTTCTACCGGTGAGTGCCGCCGGCTCGGCCCGCCCGGCCCCGCCTCCCCGCCGCAGCGTGCCGTGTCCCCCCCCGCAGGTACTACTCCGGAGAGAAGAAGGCCCCGGTGCTGACGGTGTTCATCGGCGGGAACCACGAGGCCTCCAACCACCTGCAGGAACTGCCCTACGGCGGGTGGGTGGCGCCCAACATCTACTACCTTGGTATGTGCGGCTCCTCCCCCCGCCCCCCCCACCCCCCGGTGCCGTTCCTGGCCCGGCCGTGACGCGCCGCGCCGCTCCGCTCCGCTCCTCTCTACAGGTTACGCGGGCGTGGTGCGGTTCCGCGGCGTGAGGATCGGCGGCATCTCGGGCATCTTCAAGTCGCACGACTACCGGAAAGGTATGACAGGAGTGGGGGGCAGCCCGAGCGGGGTTCGGTTCCCTTCAGCTTTATGCGTGCATGTCTAAGAGCTTGGTGCCAGAGATCGACTCACAAATGATACTGGGGGCCAGCAGACAGGCAGCTCAGTCCGTCTCATTGCTAAAGGCATGGCAGAATGGATGCTCTGTCAACGGTTTACAGGCGTTAGGCCTGATTCCGTGACAAAGGGGACGGGGGACCCAAGGGCCCACGTCCCGGGAAAAGGGGAAAAGGGTAGGGAGATGGCCCTGAGAGCAAAGAACAGCGGCAACAATCTGAGGAGAAACAAAACTAATTTACTAAATAAGATATCGGAATGCAAAACAACACACTATAGTACAACACACAATAATTACAATTTAAGCTGATAAATCCAATACAGAGAGAGAGAATGTCCCAAAGTCAAGGTAGGCCTTACTCTACTACCGACGATAAGACAGGTGGAGAGCGAGGTGCTGCCAAGACGAGAGACAGCGGAAAAAAGGGACGAGGTCTCGTGATCCGCAAGTTTTTATACTGCGAGCTTTTATCTTTTCCCTCCGGCTGGAAAATGGTAACAGAGGAGCAAAGTGCCGTGGGGAATGTAGTAGTCCTTCTCTTCCGAGAACCAGGTACATTCACTACATGATGTTATGATGTGGAGTACCAGTAACCGAAAATCATAAAACCATGACATGCTCCCTTAGCGGCATGCTGCTCCAGAGGAGCTTTGGAGGTGGCTTTCAAGCTGCCAAGCACCGAGTAGTTTTTTTGGAACACTTAATTCTCTTTAATACCTATTGGTTTTAACTAAATTTGTTGTTATCAAACATACAGTTTCTTTGTCTGGATGTTGCTTGTGGGAGAAAAGACTTGAGGTGAGAACGGTAACTACTGGAAAAGTAGTTTTAGAGTTTGTTCTCTGTTGATGCCTTTTTCTTGTTTCTATCCACTTTACATTTTGTGGCTGTCAGTGTGCATGCAGGTGTAGACCTGATGGAACACAGTGCCCTGGGCAACAGAGGAGTCACCATCCCTGGAGGTGGTCAAGATATGGAGATGTGGCACTGAGAGGCACGGTTCATTGGAGATGGGTCAATGGTTGGACTTGATCTTAGAAGTCATTTCCAACCTTTATGATTCTATGATATTAACTGGCTCAGGTAGATACGTACACTGCACGGCTGTGCAGCAAATAGCTCTCTGTATAGGTATGGCATGTGGTGGTGTGGTGTGACTGTGAGTAAGGGATATGGGAAATAATGAGGAATGCTGTCTTACCTTACCCGAGAGGTACAAAATCTCTGTTGGACAACTGTTCTTTTCTCAACGTTCCAGGCCACTTTGAATGTCCACCATACAACCAGCAAACAATTAGAAGTGCTTACCATGTCAGGAACATTGAAGTCTTCAAACTTAAGCAGGTTGGTGAAAAGTCTGTTGTGTTTTTTGTTGTTGTTTGTTTGTCTTCTTAAAAAGAACAAACAAACAAAAAAACCCCAAACCAATGGTAAATGTTATTTGTTAATTTAAAACAAACAAACAAACAAAAAACTCTTGCGAGGCCCCATCTGGAGTACTGTGTCCAGGCCTGGGGGCCCCACCACAAGAAAGACATGGAGCTCTTGGAACGAGCTCAGAGGAGGGCGATTAAGATGATCAGAGGGCTGGAGCACCTCTACTGTGAAGAAAGGTTGAGGGAACTGGGCTTGTTGAGTTTGGAGAAGAGAAGGCTCCGGGGAGACCTCATTGTGGCCTTCCAATACTTGAAGGGAGCATATAAACAGGAGGGGGAATGATTGTTCATGAGGGTGGATAGCAATAGGACAAGGGGGAATGGTTTTAAACTGAGACGGGGAGATGCAGGTTAGATATTAGGAGGAAGTTTTTCACACAGAGGGTGTGACGCACTGGAACAGGTTGCCCAGGGAGGTTGTGGATGCCCCATCCCTGGAGGCGTTCAAGGCCAGACTGGACGTGGCTCTGGGCAGCCTGGTCTAGTGGTTGGTGACTCTGCACTCAGCAGAGGGGTTGAAACTCAATGATCTTAGAGGTTCTTTTCAACCCAGGCCATTCTGTGATTCTATGAAAAGTGAGATGTTACAGCTGTTTTGAAAAGCATGCTGCTAGATAGTAAATCATACAAACAAATCTCAGGTATCTTTAGCAGGTCATTTTATACTGCCTGTGATCCCACTGCTATTCTTTTATTCCTGCTATCTCCTTTACCACATTGTGTAGTGGTGCAGATTTGATCTGAATCGGGCAGGTGTGGGAGATACTTTGTTAAATTGGCTGAGGATCACAGAAGGGAACTAGTCCTGCTGTACTGCAGTGTTGCAGTTTTGTTAGCTTTAGGGAGATGCATGCTACTTTTTCTAACATCTGAGCTGGTTGATACAAAGCTTACTAATCAACCTTGAACCAGCTGGATGAGCTGATCTCAAATCACAGCCGTTGAAGATTTTTTGATCCTACAGCTAGAAATGCAAGGGACAGATTAGCATTATTATTGATCCTACTCTCCCCGTTGTCACAAGGGCTACTCTGTGGCTAAGACTGCAGTATGAATGTGTGTATTTATAATTGTCTTGTGAGTGATTATTCAGGTTGTCATTGAGCACTGAAGTGTTTAGAACATACAGAGATGCTAAAAATGGCACAAGGATTTGCTGCCCTTGTAAATGCACATCCCCGAATTTCTTGTTAGTTGGCCTTAGGTTTCATCTAGAATTGTGTTCTGATACAGTTGATGGAAATATATTGAATGTTGAACCGAGATGTACTAAAAACATTGACTAGACTTCTAAGGGCATAGGCTCGTTTGAGGAAAAATATTATGTTTAACATATTATGTTTAACCATTATCTCTTCTAAACAAAGCTTTTAAAAGCTTTTTTTGCCTGATTGCCTGATGCTTACTGCAATGATCTCATCTGTCTTACAAGGTAGTATATGTAAAACGCAGCTGACAGACCCGAGAAGGTGTAGTGTGATCCATGGAGAATAGAGTCCCTCAGCAACCTCAAAGACCATCTGAGAGATATGCTCACTGTTACGCTCAGTCCCTTTGAAAAGGGAGCCTAGTGCGCACAGCTAACTATATCCGATCAGAAGGAGAGCACTTGCTATTGCATGTTGTCTAGTAATGTTTAATTTTTACATTTCTTTCTTGTGCCTGTTTTACTTATACTGTATGTATTTTTTTGCTTGATAGTTAAAGCATCCAATGGACATATTTATGTCACATGATTGGCCACGGAGCATATATCACTACGGGAACAAGAAACAGCTTCTTAAAATGAAATCCTTCTTCCGTCAAGAAGTGGAGAGCAACACGTTAGGAAGTCCTGCTGCTTCAGAGCTTCTGCAGCATCTGAAACCAAATTACTGGTTTTCAGCACATCTCCATGTTAAATTTGCAGCTTTCATGCAACATGAGGTAAAGAATAAAACCAAGAGTGTCTGTGTAATCTAATCGTTTCAAAGTCCTAATGCAGGTAATCATGTCCAGGAAAGCATCTTCTTAAAATGTATTTGCTTACTAAATAAAACTCAGCTGAAGTCCCAAAGCATTAAGTGGTCCTGAAATTACTAGCTTATGTAAATTAGAGATGTCATCAATCAGAGGTGCTTACCACCTCATCTTCAGGGTAGCATGAAATAACTAAAGCTACTGCACTTTAAACTTCTGAATTGGAATTTCACAGAAAAGTGCCCTTTTCCCCCATTTTATCGAGGAAGGATAAAACTTCAAAACAGTGATAGAGAAGCAAATGAGATGGTAGCGGTTAACCTGAGATAGGGAGGTTACCTTTAAATCTTGACCAGTGAAGTTGTCTGGCTGGCTAGGTAGGATTAAAAAAAAATAAAAAAACAAACAAAAAACAAACAAACAAACAAAAACAGTCCCCGTAGGTTGAAACTGATCTTTCTTTGAGTTGTTGCTGAAAGTGGTGATGTGCTGTTCTTATTTGCAATTCATTAGCTGTAGAAATGGAACTCTAGATCTTCTGGACTCGAGTCTGTTCGTAATTATGTTAAAGGTTTTCTTTTGGCATCAAAGCTAGATGTGCTCAGCTGCCTTGTTTGAGGGAGACCTGTGGCTCTTGTTTTATCTTGCTGTCATCAGTATTCAAATTTTTTTAGATTTTTGCTGATGTCTGTCCTTCCCTTTATCCCTCCATCCCATTCTTATAATCCTATGCTGTTTCTCTATTTCAAAACCATTTTGATGTGTAAATTGCGCTTTTAAATTTCTATATATAACTTGTTTGGAATAGTCAAATTTCATAGAAATGGTAATGACTGGTAACACTTTCTGTTTCCTAGACAAAGTCCAAAGAAGAGCTACCAAAAGCAACCAAGTTTTTGGCTCTGGATAAATGTCTGCCTCACAGAGACTTTCTGCAGGTGATGACCGTGTGCAGTGGGTTTTCACTCTAAGTAATTTAAGTATTTGCCTGAACTACTGAGTGCTGTGCTCAGATATAAGCTGAAGAATAGTTCTGATAAATGGAGGAACTGACAAGAACTAGGAAAAACTAGAAATGGTGCATGGGTGGAATTGTCTTTGTAAATATTGTTCTTGAACTAAGTAGATCTGATGTCCTGTCATGCAGATGAGATGTTTGCTTTTTTCCTACCATTTTCTTGCAGTTCAGAACAATTCCTTTTCTTAATTGATTAGTAGCTCTACTTTAATCTGAATTGAATCTCCTGTTGTGCATTTCTGGTAAGGGTCAGACTTAAAATGAAATCCTGTTTTGAGGCTCTTCTGGTGCTTTCTTGAACTAGTTTGGGTCAGATAGTGACTTCCTTCGTACCTGGATTTATGACTTGTTCCTATCTGAATTTGTAAGTTGAGTACTGCAGTTCGTTTCCAGTGAATACCACGTGACTTCCTAGGAGCATGGTTCTACTTCATTTTGTTTGGTGCATATCTTAGCTAGGAAGGGCGATGGAAGGCTGTAGGAGTCTTTAATGTAAGCGTCAAACTGATTTTCCAAATGCAAATAGTGTTCATGTCATAGCGTGTGCATGCTGCCTGCAGTGCCATCTGTAGAGATGGATGAATCTGAAGCCCTTTGATATGAAAGGATGGAGCTACTGAGAGCTTGTTCTTCGAAGGCAGTCAAGTCTTAGTTTTACTTTAAAGTAGCTTTTATTTGTTGACTTAAAGGTAAGATAATTAATTATCTGTCTTTAGGATGTAAGGTAGGATCTGTTTGCCCTAGCTACTTCTGAAGATGGGAGAGAGTCTGAGGATAGTGGGCTTTTGCTGTGTGAAGGCACACTGGGCTGCTAGTCCTTGCTTAAAATCCCATAGTGAAACTGATCTACAATAAGAGTACTTTCAGCAGTGTGATCATCTACCTCTGTTTAGCTCTGTTTTGAACTACGTTAAGAAATTGAATTGTTTTATATATTATTTAAAATCAGAGCTGACTGGTGCGGTTTGGCTAATCTGAATAGTTTGATTTGGGTCAACGTCACTGAAGACAAAGTGATTTGGGCTTCAATTGGTCATCTGTTGAAAATGTTTAAAAATAATTGATGTTAACCTCATTGCTGTGCTAAGAACGTACATAGCAAAATAACCGTTGCTGTCAATTCTGTACGTGTTTCTTCTTAGAAGACATAATTTTCTTACTCTTTAATTCGTACTTTCTTCTAAGATGTCTAACTGTCCATAGCTGGCAGCAGTGAGAAGAGAGAGCTGATTTTCAATTGCTATAAGATAAAATAGAGAAATGTTATGGAAGTGCCTTTTATAATCTTAGATTGTCCTTTCTGACCCCTTTTTGGCAATAAGTTCCTAGGTATGGCTGACTTGAGAGGACTTGATTGATTGAGACTATTAGTTTAGTGTACTTCAAATTTAGTTAAAACTCTGTGCCATGGAAGTAACGCTCCAAACTTTAATCAGTTTCTGGTATCAAAAGAAATATCGAATCTTTTTTTTGTTTGTCTATTTCTTTTGAACAGATAATAGACATTGAGCATGATCCTACTGCGGGTGACTCACTGGAGTATGATGCTGAATGGATTGCAGTCCTCAAGGCCACCAACAGTCTTATTAATGTGACTCAGAACTCATGGAATGTGCCTGAAAATAATGGCCTCCATGCAAAGTAAGTAGCTTGCAAAGTAGAAAGTAAAGCGTGACTTAAACAGGCTGGAATTATACGTATTTTATTATTGTGTTTCTCTGTTCTTCTGCAGTCTCTAATATGTTTAGGATTTGATAAATGCCATGGAAAACAAAAGGGATGATGACAAGTTGTGCTCTTAGAGCTTACAACATTTTTACTACTCTACAGAAGCAGCTAATTTCATTTGCAAACTTTGGATAGCACCATTTGAGGGGCCAAAAATACATGGTGGCTGATTACCTTGTCAATTACTGTGCAACTGAAAGTCAGGCTGGATTATGGGGTGGGTGTGTGAATGTTCACTGAGTCGGCTGGCATAATACAGAGACTCTGCTGGGGAGAGCAGAGTGTCAGTATTGCCCTAAGGTAATATGCCTTCCAGGAAAAAAAGTTTGAGAAACTGTCTGTGTAAGGTGAATTTGTTACTCATGTTTAAAGGTTATTCTTTGCAATGGGAACAGAAAATAGCTTTTGATTAGCTGCACTCTTATTAACTTGATGCGCTTATTTAGGTGGGATTACAGTGCAACGGAAGAGGCCATCAAAGAGGTGTTAGAAGAGCTGAATCATAACCTCAAAATTCCTTGTAACTTCACCTTGACAGCTGCTTGTTATGATCCCAGCAAGCCCCAAAAACACATGGAACCAGTTCACACCATCAATCCACAGACCACTGAGTTTTGTGCCCAGTTTGGCCTCACTGACATCAATGACAGAATCCAGCAAGTTAAAGAGGAGAGCTCAGTACGTGGAGAATATGAAGAGGAAGAAGAGGAGATGGACAGTAGTGGGTCAGTAGAGGAACCTAGTGAATATAATACAGATAACTCTGGGCTTTCATCCATTAATCCAGATGAAATAATGCTGGATGATGAAGGTGGTGATGAAGACTTGAGCACGTGTTCTGTAGATCCTTCCCCTGATCATCCTCCTGAGTTTTCTGCAAGTTTTTCTGACATCAGGATCATGCCAGATTCCATGGCGGTATCATCTGATGATGCTATGGACTCTACTAATGAGGAACTGGAGAAATCTGGTGTGAATAAGCAGGTGGAAGAGAAGAGCTTGAATGAGAGATCTTTAAAGCGTGTTGGTGGTAGTGAAAATGGGAACAGTGGTATTAAAATTAAGAGAAGGAATCAAGCCATCTATGCTGCAGAGGATGAAGATGAAACAAAATAACACTATATGATATATAACTAAGTTCTCTCCCTACCTTTTTATGCAAAGGTGGTAAGAACTATGGTGAACTACTCATGCTTTTAACATTATTTGATCTTAATCATGCTATTTCCTTCAGCTGAAGAGGCACAGTGTACCTCTTGCAGGGAAGAATGTTTTGCTGGATTAAACGTTTAAGTCACAGTGAAGTTCTGTAACAAAGTACTTTGTCAAAGGATTTAAGGGTCATGTATAATCAGCTGATTTTTGCTCCAGTTCTTGGTTATCAGTGTTTACTCAGTATCCTGTGCTGTACTGCTATACAAGATTCACCATGCTTGTTTAACAAGAGCTCTTAAACTGTAACTCAAATCAAAGTGAGGGGATGTCTGACTTGTAAGATTGAACTATTTGTTTTTATTGCTTTTGTCTTGTTTTATACTATTTTTTTTAATACCAAGTAGCATATGCAATAACTCTATGGACAAATTGGAAAGCAGAATTCCCAGGATAACCAAACAGCAATAGAAGAGTGAAGACTTTGTTTCTGGTGACATTCATGCTGTAGAAAACCTTCACGGTCATAAACATAACTATGTGTATTGTCTAGTTTTGGATTCTAATACTTTTTTTTGGTAGAGAACCATGTCTCTTAATTTGTAGCATGAGTTTTATGAGGACCATGGAAGAGTACATGTCTGTTCTTAAATACTCATGTGCTGTTTCTTAAAAGTTGAGAAACATATCTTAAAATTAAAATGCAACTATGTAGCTTCCTAAATGTGAACATTGGCACTGTCTCAATTCTTACTAATTAAGGTTGTGTTGTCATGTAATCCGATAGTAAGTCTCTTGAGACAGCAATGCCTACTGTTATCTTTAGCCTACACTTTTTGCCTGCCACTCTCTTCATTAGTATGTAACTTGCCCAGTTCTTAAACCTTGGCTTGGAATTTTCCAAAATACCTTCATAAACCTGAGGGAGAACAAGAGCTGCCAGGATACAGATCTTGGAAATTGAAGTTTTACTTCTACTCTTATTCTTCTGTTCGCTCTGAATTACTAGCAAACAAATCCACAATGTTTTTTGGCTTCAAAGGCTGTGAGGATAACAAAACTTAATGGATTAATTAAAATGATGTTTTTAAGTACTATAGACTGTAGAACTAGTGGGTCTGATGACACACAGAAGTTCTGCTGGTGTTTTGAAGCTCTGAGCTTTCAGAGTCAGAGAGCGCTCTGAAACAGTCAGGACTGTTCCACCCTCAGGATCAGAAGCACCTCCACTACGCTTTTATTCCTCCAAAGCCCAAGCTGTGTGAAGAAGAAAGCATCTTTACAGGAGAAGAGAACTGGACAGGGAACCATGAGTGAAATTGATTGGGGGTGTGGGTTGTAGCAGGCAAACACTTCAACTTCCGTCTTTACCATCAGTTTCATGTTCTGAGATGCATTTTGTTTCTCAGCAGTCCATTATGGAAAAAAAAAAATGCATACAAGTATTCAAGAGCTAGCAAATGTCAATGTTTTGACATTTTGTTGTATGTTTTTAATTGTTTTATTGTCACACTCGCCCTTTTTGCTTAATGACTTTTGGCTTTCTAGAAAGCAGGAGAATGCGAAGATGGAATACTAACTTCTGAATCTCTGGAGATTCAGAATCTCTCTAGAGGGGGAGAGCAGACTTTGAACTCTTCAGGGAACTGCTTGGCAGGGTGACATGGGAGAAAGCCCTGGAGGGAAGAGGGGCCCAAGATAGCGGGCTGGTATTCAAGGACCATCTCCTCAAAGCCCAGAAGCAGTGCATCTCAAGAAGAAGGCAGGCAGGCAAGAATGCTAGGAGGCCTCTGTGGTTCAGCAAGGAGCTCCTGGACTTACCCTCTCTGGAAGGAAACGAGACCTGGTAATGAGGGATATGGAGAAGGCTGAGGTGCTCAGTGACTTCTTTGCCTCAGTCTTCACTGGCAAGGGCTCTAGCCATACTGCCCAAGATGCAGAAAGCAATGGTAAGAACTTGAAGAAGGTAGATCTGCCTGCTGTAAGTGAAGATCAGGTTCAAGACTATCTATTGAACCTGAAGGTGCACAAACCCATGGGACCCGATGAGACCCATCCACGGGTTCTGAGGGAACTGGTGGATGAAGTTTCCAAGCCATTATCCATCGCATCTGAAAGGCTGTGGCAGTCTGGTGAAGTTCCCAGTGACTGGAAAAGGGAAAACATAACCCCCATTTTCAAGAAGGAAAGAAAAGAAGATAAGGGAACTACAGGCCAGTCAGTCTCACCTCTGTGCCTGCAAGATCATGTAGCAGATCTGAAGGCCCTACTGAGGCACATGGGAAATTAAAGATGAGGTGATTAGTGGTAACCAACATGGCTTCATCAAGGGCAAGTCATGCCTGACAAACTCAGTGACCTTTTATGATGAAGTTACATCATCAGTGGATAGAGGAAGAGGAACTGACGTCATCTACCTGGACTTGTGCAAAGCATTTGACACTGTCCCTCATGACATCCTGGTCGCCAAATTGGAGAAAAATGGCTTTGATGGATGGACCACTCACTGGATAAGGAACTGGCTGGATGGTCGCACTCAGAGAGTGCAGTCAATGACTCAATGTCCAAGTGAAGATTGGTGACAATTGGTGTTCCTCAGGGATCAGTGCTGGGACCAGCGTTATATAACGCCTTTGTAGGTGACATGGACAGTGGGATTGAGTGCACCCTCAGCAAGTTTGCAGATGACACCAAGCTGTGTGGTGCAGTAGACATTATAGAGGGAAGGGATGCCATCCAGAGGGACCTGGACAGGCTTGAGAGGGGGGCCCATGCCAACCTCATGAAGTTTGACAAGGCCAAGTGCAAGGTCCTGCACCTGTGTCAGGGCAATCCCAAGCACAGATACAGGTTGGGCAGAGAATGGCTTGAGAGCAGCCCTGATGAGAAGGATTTGGGGGTGTCGGTTGATGAAAGATTCAACATGAGCTGGCAATGTGTGCGTGAAGCCCGGAAGGCCAACCATATCCTGGGTTGCATCAAGAGAAGTGTGCCCAGCAGGTCGAGGGAGGTGATTGTGCCCCTCTACTCTGCTCTCATGAGACCCCACCTGGAGTACTCTGTCCAGTTCTGGAGCCCCCAACACAAGAAGGACATGGATTTATTGGAGTGGGTCTAGAGGAGGGCCGTGAAGATGATGAGAGGGCTGGAGCACCTCCGCTACGAGGACAGGCTCAGAGAGCTGTGGCTCTTCAGCCTGGAGAAGAGAAGGCTCCAAGGAGACCTTATAGCAGCCTTCCAGTACCTGAAGGGGCCTACAGGAAAGCTGGGGGGGGGAATTTTCGTAAGGGCAAGTAGCGACAGAATGAGGGGAAATGGCTTTAAACTGGAAGACGGTAGATTTAGACTAGATATTAGGAAGAAATTCTTTACTGTGAGGGTGGTGGGACACTGGAACAGGCTGCCCAGTGAGGCTAAGGATGCCCCCTCCCTGGAAGCACTCAAGGCCAGGCTAGATGGGGCTGTGAGCAACCTCGACTAGAGGGAGGTGTTCCTGCTTATAGCAAGGGGTTGGAACTAGATGATCTTAAGAGTCCCTTCTAACTCAAACCATTCTATCATTTTATAATTTTTTAAAGTGAAGTATATTAGCATCCACTGAGCAGAGTGTGGATGTAAATGTAAATAACTGTCAACGGTTTACGGGTGTTCGGCCCGGCTCCGTGACAAAGGGGACGGGAGACCCATGGGCCCACGCCCTGGGAAAAGGGTAAGGAGATGGCCCTGAGAGCAAAGAACAGCGGCAACAATCTGAGGAGAAACAAACTAATTTACTGAATAAAATATCGGAATGCAAAACAACACACTATAATACAATATAATTACAATTTAAGCTGATAAATCCAATACAGAGAGAGAGAATGTCCCAAAATCAAGGTAGGCCTTACTCTACTACCGACGATAAGACGGCTGGAGAGCGAGGTGCTGCCAAGATGAGAGACGGCAGAAAAAAGGGCGAGGTCTCGTGATCTGCAAGTTTTTATACTGTGAGCTTTTATCTTTTCCCTCCGGCTGGAAAATGGTAACAGAGGAGCAAAGTACCGTGGGGAATGTTGTAGTCCTTCTCTTCTGAGAACCAGGTACATTCACTACATGATGTTATGATGTGGAGTACCGATAACCAAAAATCATAAAACCATGACAATAACACAAATATATTTTTTCTAGTATGACCCATAGCAGCTCTATACAGTCACTGCGCCCTGCCTCGCAGTTGCCTGTGTCCTCTGCAGTTCGGGGCACCCATCCGTACTGCGTGGGTCCCTCTCCGCGACAGCCTCTTACGCATAGGAGTCATTTGTAGCTGTCAACTTGATGCTTCTTAGGTTAAGAAGACCAAGTACTCCGAAAAAGTATGTAAAAAGCTGAGACAAACTAACAAGGTTCAGTCAGTTCCTAAGGCGCAGAGTCTTTTAAAGGAAGTTTTAGGGAAAACACCCTGAGAGCAACACCACGGGAAGGAATTCCCCCTCCTGCTTCATCCCCAGCAAGGGACGGACGGAAAGAGCACAGCACGCTCGGTGTTAAGCGTGCTCCGGGCTTTCCACTCATTCCGGGGTAAGGCGCGGGACGAGGACCCTCAGCGCAGCCCGCTTCCCCCTTAAAGTTCGGGGGGCGGCCCCGCAGCCCCTCACGTTCCCACCCTGCCGGCGCTCTGAGACAGCCCCTCCCGCTTCCCGCCGGCCTTACCGAGGCCGTGACGGTGTGCGCATGCGCCTCGCGCCGAACCTATCGCGCATGTGCCCTGGCGGCAGGCAGCGGCGTTTCGGCATCGGCCGATTCGCTGCCCGCGAGGCTGCGGCGCTCCGCCCCCCGCGCACCCCCCCCCGCCATCCCGCTCAGCGGCGCAGCGCCCCGCGATGAGGCCGTGCCCAGCGGCGGCGGTAGCAGCGGCGTGCGCGTGACGCCGGCGGAGCTGTTGGTGCTGCTGCGTCCGCCAAGATGGCGTGCGTGCTGGAGGCGCCGCTCCGCATGAGCGTCCTTTCGGTGAGTGCCGCGGCCCCTTAGCGTGGCCGGCGGGGGCCTTCGGAGCTGGGGCGGGGAGGCGGTCTCCTGCCGTGGGGCCGGGCCTGACCTTGGGCTGCGCGGGCGGCGGGGAGCGCCCGGTACCTGCCCCGGCGCTTTGTGCGGCGTCGCGGGGGGCGCGGGCCGGGGCCGGGCCGCGGCGTGAGGCGGGCGGCGGTTGGGCGGCCGCTCCCTCGCGTGCCCCCGTCCCGATAACTTCTCCCCGCCGGGGGTTCTTGCAGCGCCGCCCTCCTCTCTGCGTTGGCAGCATGGCACCTCACGAGGTGCTCCACCGTATTCCCCCGCCCGCCCCGCTCCCGGTGACGCGCCTTACGCTGCCCCTGCTCCCCGCCGCGCTGCGGGTGCCGCCGAACTCCTTCAGCGGTACCGCGCGGCGGCGCTCGGCGGGCTCCGGCCAACCCCTGCCCGCTCCCACGCAGCGGGGCTGCCCGCGCCCAGCGCTGCTCCCCGGGCCCTGTAGGGAGGGGGCGGGCTGGGCGCTGCCGCTGCGGAAAGGCTCTGACAGCTGCCGCGCGTTCCCCTCCTTAGGGAGAGCGCTGCGGGTCGGCCCCGGCCCGCCGAGATGTGCGGGGCACGCGGCAGGCACTGCGCCGAGCGGCCCGGGTCGCGCTGCCGGTGTTCTGTTTCTCCAGCGTAGGATTTCTTACTAAGTGAGAATCCTGCGAAACTGATGGTGTTGGTAAATTCTTCTTTTTTGGGTCCTGCCCGGAGAACTTGGTGGCTTGGGTACGAATGCCCTTCTGCTCATTGCAGCCCCAGGAGCTGATAAACCAGGATATTTTAGAAACAGAAGGCAGAGGGATCTCCAAAATCCAGAATGCCTCTGCGTATAACTATTTGGACCAGGCAGATGGAAGTTCCCTGTTCTCCTCAAAAATACTGTTTTTGCTACATGGAGGATCGTAGAATATCCCAAATAGGAAAGGACCCATAAAGGTCATCAAGTCTAGCTCCTGGCTCCACACAGCGCCACCCAAAAATCAGACCATAAATAGGAATGACTTACCTTAAGGGCTCACCTGTAGGACTTTACGTAGCATAACTTAACAGTATTCTTGCAGGCAGAGGGGTCCTGCTGCCACCAGGTTCTCCTTTCAGTCTTCTGTGAGACCCCGGCATGCTGCTGGCAATTCTTGCTGTCTCCAGGAGAGCAGGCACAGGTTTAGCCAAGAGTAGATGATTGCAAAGCAATGGAGAGTTTGCAATTCCTTCATAGCTTCTTTCATGGAAAACTGTTGGAAAAAGTGGGGAAAGACTAAACATTGAGTTGGCAAAAAAGAAAAAAAAAAGTGAGATAATGGAAGTACATTCTGTCACGTGTTTGTGAGAACCCAGAGGGAAAATTACCTTCCCCTTTCCCACTCATGTTTTTTTGGAATACTTTGTATCTCCAACTTTAGATCTTCTCAAAGAGAATAAGTCATTGCTGCGCAAGTGTTTGGCTTACAAGCATGGTCCTGTTGCTGAGACGAGAGCTCGCTTTGTCTTATACAGGAGGGATGGGAATGTCATGGAGAACATTGTGCTGCTGCCCCATTGCAGTTGTGTGGGACAGCAGTGGGTCTGTCAGAAGACTGTCTTTGCAGTGCATAAAAATGATAAGGCAACCTACAGCAAAATGTGTTAATATGAGCTTCCTTCTTTTCAAGAGCTTGTTTGTCACCATAGTTCTTGAGCAACATTAACAGCTCTTATAAAGTTTTTCTCACAGGAATTCATCTTTTTTTTTTTTTTCTGTAGTAATTGAACATAACAAAATTTGAATTGAAGGAAGTGAAGTAGACCCCTTTTGTGTGTCCTGTTCATAACCATACAAGCACCTAGCAGCACTCCGTTAACTTGCTTTGACTTGTAACGTGCTGCCACCCACATTAAGTACATCTTATTCTTTAAATCACACTTAAACACAGGGTTAATTCTTTGTGCAGATGTTGCCCAGCAGTAACATATTGCACATTTGAATACGATCCTGTGGTTTTGCTGCTATCTTGCCTGGTAGGTTTTGACAAGCAACAGACTTGCTGTTGCTTTAGTTATTCCTGTTTAACAGCCATTATATGAATTGATCTAAACATTTTGAAAAAAATCTTTTTTTTTTTTCTCTGCAGGAGGTAACGGCTAGCAGCCGCCACTACGTCGACAGATTGTTTGACCTTGATCCCCAGAAAGTCCTGCAAGGTGTCATGTAAGTTATTTGAAAGGCATTTGGGCTGTTGGTTGAGTATAAGCTAGGTTAGCTGGAGTCCTGCTAGAACTGTCTGTCAGGGGGAAGAAGCTCTATCTCTTCTGAGAAATCTTGTTGGAAATTTTAATGCAAACATGATAGTACTAGTTTAACGCTGTGTTACTCTGTGGTGTGTATAGCCAACCTCCCAGTTGCCAGAAATGAGGTTAAATGTTCAGCAAGCATTCAAAAAAAGTTTTAAATGCATTTCTTCCTTTTGGCTACCTCCTTACTCTTTTACAAATCTACTTTCCTCTTACTCTGTTTTTGTCCTCTGCCAAGTAATCTTACCTACGTCTTCCATTTTCCCTGCTGCTATGCCTGAGTGTTGATTTTTTTTTTTTTGATGCGTGACTTCTTTCAAAATGAAGGGAATTGCAAGTAGAAAGAAAATACTTCCATAAAAATAAATTTGGATGCAAATTATATTTCAGTATTTCCATTGCATGCCAGCAATAGTGGGAATGACTGAAAGATGAAGTAGAAGTTTTGCCCTGCTGAATAGGTAGTAAAGCCAATGCAAAGATCCGACTGTTTCCTTGCTGTCTTTGGGCTACGTGCTTTCCTTTGTAACCACACAGCAGGTCCCTTCCCATGTCTGACCTTGGTGACATATTCAGAAGGTGTTCCGTGGGTAGTGTGGGCAAATTATCAGCGTTAGTATTCCTCTGAAGTGCACGAGAACCAAAACAGGTGTTTATGTAAATGTCTTGGATACTTTATTTGTTGAAGTACCCTCTTACCTGTATGAAAACTTCTGGTACGTTAGTGTACATATTGTCAGGTTTTTAACCGTTCCCTATGGAGGAGTCTGGCATTTCTTCCACCCCTTGTTCTTGCTCCATTGCTCAGGAAGCTGGATTGGATGGTCTCGGGGGTGAGGATGTTTCCATACGCCCATGTGGGCTGGCTGAGCCTCCTTGGAGGTAATTGGAACGTGGGGCGGTGCTCCTTGCCTGCTCTGCTTTCTCCTCCAGTGAACTGGAAGCCACAAGTGTTGGGATCCTTTCCCCTCTCTTTTGAGGTGTTATTTGCATCTTTTGCAGAGATTTCCCAGAACCAAAACTCTTGGGCGAACTCTTTGTCTTAGCTGACATTTGAAATTCTTTGTGTTGTCCATGCATGACGGTGAATTTTATGCTGATCTGCCTTTTAGTTTTTCTGTGGTCTGGAATAAAATTAATTGATCAGGGTAACTATCTTGATGGACTTTGCCAGTTAGTTTATTATCTGTCCATTTAAAGACAGCAAAATACCAGTTTATTTCACAATAGCTTTCTTTATGCCAATTTGGTGTCTAGTTTCCAGTATAAAAGATGTTATACTGCTTTGTGTCATGAAGTTCTCTAAGCTTGCGTCTGGTCTTTGTATCACACAGCTTTTTCAGCTCTTCCTTCTTCAGTACCTGGATGTATCCTTAGTGAGATGTTCTTTGCCTTTTGATGCTATGAAGACCACCAGCCAGTGTCTTTGAGGCTGAGCTTTGTACAGGAGCCATTTCTTCTCAAGCAAACGCTCTGAAAAATGGAGAGATTGTAAACAGTAAGTGTAGGGAGAGGCTGGAAAGTCTGTCCTTTTGAGGATGGCTCAGTATTGTAGTGGTTCAAATAACTGATGCTGCTGCTTAGAAACTACTGAAGAAATTTACACAAAAGTTATCTTCCCTTAGACCTTTAAAAGCTACACATCTGACAGGACAAATGCTTCTTAAGAGTGCAGGGGGAAAAAAATCCCAGGGCAGATCTGGTTGGTAGGCTAAATTTGTGACTGATTAAAAACCTGCTTCTGAGAGTGCATCTTTCTTGATGTTAAACAAATCCTTTGTGATGGGTTTGTTATTTTCCAATTAGAGGATGGGTGTGATACAGTCCAATTGAAAATATAAAGAAGTCTCAATCCTAGATTCTTTTGGGGCAGGAAAAATACAGCTTTGACCTTCTTCCTTTGCCTTAGAGTATCTGAAAATGTATCTAAGTTGGAATTAACTGATATGAGGGGTGGGGTGGAAAGGGGTGTTGGGGTGAAAGAAAAGTGTTTCAGAAGCTCTACCAAGTATTCCGTGGAATGCACTGAAAATCTTTGGTTCCTGAGATATGCTGCTTTTTTTTTCCTCCTGCATCCTGGCTGAAAGTACAGATGACCTAGATTTTTATTTTGATTGACAGAGCTGTATGAATATAAAAGATCAGAAAGGGTTGTCTTAAGAGGCTTTGTTTCTGCAGATTGTCTTCAGTTACAGTAGTTCTGTTCTTCGTATGCTATTAAAGAAACTTGAATGAGTAACTTGGGCTTGGGGCTTTCATTTAATTGCATCCTTTTACATTTTAATGAAAAGCAACTTCTGAATGAGGTTTGATAAAGGTAAAATACAGCTAAATGCTTCCTGGACTTGAAAATCATGCCAGTCCAGTTGTGGTCTTGTAAATGGAGAAAGCTTATAATTACATATTCTGAAGGTATATAATCTACCAAATCTCATCTCTATTTTTTTCCCATGAGTTGTTGGAGAGGTAATGTTTAGAATTGTCTTTTGCCCACGCAGCGAAGTCCTACCTGGCCATGGGCTTTTTGATTTTCCTCTTCCTGGGAGAAGTGAAAAACCGTTTCCCTCTTGTCCAATACTGCTGTATGTGATTCTATTGATCTCATTTCAGAATGTCCAATTTTACCTGGAACTTTGCATCACTTCTATTATTTTCATCTTAGTATTGATAGTAGGTTGGAAGGGGAGAATTGTGTGCACCTGCCACTAAATTGTTAACTTCAGTTTGGGGTTTGGAATTTTGGGATTTATTACAAGGCTGGCTACAGCCTTTTTGCTGTAGCTGGTGGAGAGCTGCTGAAAATGTGCAAGGCCCATTTCTGCATATCCACATCTGTATGGAAGTGTGTGTATTCACCTTTATAAATGAGAAGCTTAAGGTTGTAGTTTCCTTCTGTACATTGAGTCTGTGCTTATGCTTCAGAGGTCTTACAGGTTTGCTTTGTGTCTGCTTGAGTGCTCTTCTAAACCTTTAATCTTCTATATTACTGCCCTACAGTTCACACTTTCGCAGATGTGCTTTGTCTGCATTTGGCAAGGTCAGCAATGTCAGAAAGCAGCTACTGAATGTATTCAGTGTTGAGAATCCATAGGCTACCCCGAGCCGATGTTTTAAGTGATTGAAGACTCTCAGAAGTTCTCTTAAATACTTCTTCATTGTTGGCAGTGGAGCAGAACGTAGACAGATCTGTAAATTTCTGTATAGTTCAAGAGGTCTGTCCCAAGGTGCCTACTGCAACAACATTATGTGCTTTGCAGCGTGGCAGCATTTTAGACTTACCATTTGGTTTTCACCCACTATTAATCTCAGGACCACTTTGTTCAAATTCAAGACTGATGCCAATTTCTGCCTGCTGATTTCTTTGCTGGTCAGAGACTTGTTTGAGAAATGTTTTGTCATGCTTACAGTTAGTGTGGTGTCTTCAAAGAGGCAATCTGTCACTTTAGAGAGTGATGTAAATTCCATCTCAAAGGCTGATTTTGAAAGGAGCATTCTTTCTGAGAAATCTGGCTTACTCAGGGTCCCAACTGTTTCTCATCAGGCTGTTCCCCCTAGCAGTCATAGGGTGTCATCATGTAAGGCTTGTAAATAGTCATTATCATGGTGTGCCTAGAATTCCTGTGTTACTGCCGTGTCAATCCTTTTTGGATGTACTTAATCCAGGCAGCTGGAATTAACAGACAAGTGTTTTCCAAACTTGTATGAACGTTTTACTTCTCAGGAAAATGAAAGAACCATCCTATAGAAATAGTGCTGGGTACTGAAGAATCACTGTCAAGGTGTGTGTTTACAGTATCTTCCTTTTTCCCAGATAGCACGTACAGTGCCCTGATGGGAATAGTGCTATAAATCTATGCAGTATATTTAACTTGTTATATATACGTTTCCCACATAGTATGATTTTGAGTGTCTGAGAATGTGTTTTTGATACAGAAAGTGCAGTGGTTGGCTTATGGATCAGAGCTTGAGGACCACGTTGGATCTGACAGTTATGTTTTAGGGTCCCTACAGGCTTTTACACCTACAGATAGTGTCATGGTGGTTAGTTGTTATGCTTGGTGTTTTGAAGACTGTGAAAATGACATTTTTGTACAGCCAAGATGTAATTGGGCTTATCTTCATGCAGGTTCTGTATGGAAAACTAGGTATGTATTAAAAGCTTGTCTAAGGGGCAATGGACTGGTACTTGCATTTGACTGAGGATGTTTCTGCCTTCTTCAGATAGAAGATACCAGAAGGCAGTCACAGACCAGGAAAAGAAGAGCTTCTGTTTTAAGTAGTAACACTGCTCTGTGGAACCTATCTAGCGTCTCTCCTGGGCAGTTGCTTTGAAATTATTTGGAACACCTCAAGCTGTGTTTATTATGGGCATTTTTTTCATTTATTTATTCTTGGATTTGAAAAAAATTTCCAGGCATGATTGGGTGACTGTAAAATAGTCACACATGCCTGCGGGGAAAGCTGTGTGAAACGTAAGTGGCAGCATCATGGAGTGGGAAGAGAAGGAATTCCATCTCCAATGGAACACCAGGAACCCCATCAGCCAGGTGCCAAGAGCCTAGTGGTGCCTCTCGTTCTTACCATCCTGTCATATTGAAGGATGAACAGTGCTTGTTTAAACATCGTGCATCCAAAATATACACAGTCATGTTTGCCACTCTCGGTGGGCAATTCTGGACTCTGCAGGAGTCATGTTTTGTTCTTTGCATATTTCTTTGCCTCAGTTTTCACCTGAAGGACTCTGTGGGAGCAGATGAGTTCTTTAGAGCGTTGTTCCTGTTATGCTTTGCCTCTGTACATTTTCAGTCCAGTCGGTTGGTCTACTTGGTGTGGTACTCTGTGATAAGCAGATATTCTTTCAAATGCAGTGTGACTTTCAGGTGTAATTCTTCAGGTCAGGACTTTCATCTACAAGTTATGTAATTCTTAAAGTGTTTTTGTTCAGTGTTGTTCATGTGCTGAGAGAAGAGGCTCCTCGCTCTTCTGGTATTGTGGTTCTTGAGCTGCAGGATAGGCTCTCCATGGCTTGGAAATGGGAGGCTCGTTCTTTAGGTTGTGGAATCTGGAGGGGAAGTTTGAGAAGGTTTAGGTGAGAGTGAGAGGGAGCTGGGAGCAGTGCTCCAGTTTAATTTCCCCCCCCCCCACCCCCCAGGAGGTGAGCTAAGGAATGTTAGTAGGTATGCAAGTTTTTCAGAGTGGCAGAGGCTGAAAGTGAAAGCACCTCAAATGTTGTTTGGGAATGAAGTAGTGTTCTGGGAAGAGTGCTTTTCAATGTAATAGCTTTTGTAGAGTTGGGTGGAAAGATAATGTAGATATGTAGGGAAAAAATGAAGCAATAATAAAGACTTATATCTTAGAATTTTTTTTGCCCGTTTGCACTTGCCTTTTATTACAACAAAAGGTACAAATGCACAGTACTGATGTTTTCTAATAAATTATGTAACTTCTGGCCTAAACCCTAGAGGTGGGCTAAATTGTAGGAAATTAAGCATGCCTATTACATTTGGCTAGAAGTAGTCAGACTAAGAGGGTTGTTCAGTGTTTCAAACCTTGCTACTCAGAGCCTGGGAGTGAGCACTGATGATTAATGAGTCTGTTTCAGTGCTGCTGTCAGGCGGGGCATGGAACTCCTCTTCTCCAAAACTGCACGCTAGATGCCAACTTCTGAGGTGTAATACTGTTGCAGTGATGATCGCAGGCTGTAAGCAGAGTAAGGGGAGAGGCATCTTTCATCAGACTAGCTGATGTAGCTGGAGAGTAGGAGGTACTTGAGTATTGTTCACAAAAGTCTTGAGGTCCGAGTGGTGAACTGTAGGCTCAGCATAGTAGTTGAATATTTAGGACATTCAGATTTTAATTTGTTACTAATCTGTTAGACTACTGCAGAGGAGGGGTGGTTGTAAGGGAGAGAAATAGGCAGAGGAGGGAGAAATAGTCATATAGTGCCCTTTGGGTGCGTAGGGGGAGTTAAGGGTCAGCTGTAAGGTGGGCTTGAGAGGAACATGTGCCATAAGATCAGCAATGCTACCGAGTTTGTGATACTTAATATTTAGTATTTGATTTTTGTACTAAGGTTGTGGTTTGAAGTGATCAGAGTCAGCATTAGAAATAGTTTCCTCTCCTTTCAAAACAAGCTCATTTTTAGTTTGCAGCGCAGAACTATGTTCTTTCAGATTATCTCCTTGTTAAAGGTTGACGTTTCTAGCAACATTCAAAGGATAGAACTCCACTTACATGTACTTGCCTAGCAGCTGATTAAAATGGTTTTTGTATGTATTCTGTTCTGCTAGTGCTCACCCAATAATTGAAATGTATCAGGACTTATTTTTTTCCTTTGTTGGGAATGGAAGGGTAGCAGGAGGTCTAGCTGGTAAAATTACGAACATGCTTCCAACATGTGTTGTCTGAAACATCCAGTAATGTTTCTCCAAACGTGGAATGGGAGAGTTTGAGATTTGGTGAATTATAAATGTGTTTTGTTTTAGTGAGTACTTACTGTTGCTCCTTTGAAAAAAGAAATGAAGTCATGCCTAATGCATATGGAGGCCGGTACACTCAGTCAGCTGATGGATGTTTGGAGCTAAAAATTGAGGCTATACTTCAATGCAGGAAAGATTTGAAGTTACTATCTAATGAATAGTAACCATGTCTAATGAAGAGATTTTGTTGATCTTTTGGTGATTGCTGGCCTGATGGGGATGATAAGCAGGGGCTTGAAGAGCATTTTAAGGTATTCTCCTGCACTGAATGAATCTTAAGATTTCTCTGTGTGAATGACTTGTGACAGACAAAATTATTTTGATAATGAATGGTGGTTTTAAAATGGGAGAAGGAACAGAGTGACTATATGTGTTTGGTGGTTTGGTTCATTTGTTTGAAGCAACAGCAGTGCTTCTCGTATGGTGTTGCAGCTGCAGAAGAGCTGTTTAGAGAGTATTTTACTGGTCTTGGTTGCTCCATCACAGAATAGATCTGTTTCCAGGAGTCCTTGTTCAAGTGCAACTGTTTTTCCCCATGCCTTTTCAGATAATTCTTTACAGTTGCAACCTAGTGTAAGTAGTGGAGATGTGTTCTGAAACTGAAATGCTTACACTGAAATGATACAGAACACTGCTTGTCACTTCTGTGGTTTTTGTTCTGTTTAAAAAGTTTATCTAAAAAAGCTGGCTAAGCTCTCAACTGCTGCTGACCTCAAGCATATGAAATTTGAGATGTGTCATTCTCAAGGTTGAGTAGGCAGTTTTTCAATTGATTAGTGTTCTCATCCAACTAGGAGCACAGTTGCCAGAGCCAGCACAAAGGGTGAGGCAAGAAAACATACTTGAGAGGTGGGAAAAGTAGCATCTCCTGGTTTGTCAGTGAACCTAGAGATCTGAAAGGAAGGTAAGTTGAAACCAATCAAAGGTGCTCAAATGATTCTAGCCTTTTGTATCGGACTGGTGAGTTGACTGGTTTAGGCTCCTCTATTGGAAGCAAAAATTGGATGAGGAGACTCTTCAGTCATTCACAAAGGCAGCAAGTGCTGGAAAAGGAGATAGGTTCAGAGTAGGAGTAAGGTATGGATATTTCTAATGATAGATGTGGGTCATTGAAACAGCTCCCCTTTTTGTGTTTCCTTGGCAGGAAAACATGACAAGGTAAGTTGTCTCTCCAAATGGGATACTTTAGATAGGAGTTCAAGGGTTTCTGTGATGTGATGTGGAGAAGGCAGATGAAGTGATGGCTGTAACTGTAGTCACGTGTTACAACATTCTCATTTTACGCAGTGTCTGACAGTACGTAACTAAGACTGGGAACAACCACAGATTTGGGGTTTCCTTGGGTAGTTTAGTTTGCACCGTGTTAATTGTGTAACAGTTTCTAAGTGTTAAAACACAAAGAAGTTGAGTAACAATAAGTGTCCTTATGTGCTATATTGTTCTTTTCTGTAAAATTATCTTTTTTTTTTTCAATTGAGATTAGAAAGATTGAAGTTTCTCTTCTCAACTTGATCCTTACCTTCAAAAATAAGCTGATTTCCAATTTCTGTGGTATGCGGGAGTTGGCAGGAGTTTTTAATACTTTAATGGATATTTAGCAGATATCCAAGCTGTATACTATCCACTGTAGATGTTAATTGGGGAAATAATTTGGGGCATTTTAGCATGTAAAATTGGGAATTAACTTCTGTTGATTATTTTGCATCTGATCATTGAAATGGGAGAGGAGGAAGAAGGGAAAAGGAAGATGAGGTGAAAGCTGGAGAAAGTGGAGTTGTCAAAACCTTAGCCTGACAGTGAGTTTCCAACTCAGGTCCAGCCATGTCAGGTTTTGCTTCTGTGACACTGAAACTTAGAAACTCTCCTGAGCTTTCAGCAGGAAGTTTTTAATTTAGGTATCTCCTTGTAATATTCCAGCCTTTTAGGTATTTACATTTTGGGTTTTTGAAGACCTTGCCAGACAGATGTCCTGCTTCGTCCTAATGCTCTAGTTTTGGTAGATAAATGTTCTGGTCTTGCAACACATTGTGTTGGATGCTTCTCCTGTATACTTAAACCTCTTAAAAATCTTTTGTAATTATTCTATGTTAGAACTGAATATGCTGGCTTAAAGTTTCTTGGACTGTTTTTCCTTCTGTGATTGTTCAGCTCATGTTGAATATTCTTCTCTGTGTGGGAACATCTTAAATATGGTTACCTACTCTGTTTTCAGAATTCACGAGATGAGAAAATACAGAGATTGTTCATTTTGTTCTCTCCTCTGTCGTTCCTTTTGCCTCTTCCTCACCAATGCGCTCTAGGCTGCTCCAAGCTATGTGGTGTTTCACTACTGAAAGGTGATTTCCAGGACTTCTTATAACATTTTAAAACCTACTTCTGTTTGTGCTTGATTAACTGTATTCAAAAATGTGGCTAAAAAAATCTCACTGAGGATTGGTGTACCCATATTGCTTTCATATGATCTCTTCTGGAGAAGAGATGCTGCTATCGAGGCTTGATAGCAATGCTTTAGAGGTCTGTTTTTTCTCAGCTGGGAGGTGAACTCACTCCAGTTCAGAGAACTGCACTCTGGTTACACAGCACCTCTGGTGTCTTTGTTGGAGGAGTCCCAAATGTAGAGTAAGCTCCACGAACATGTTGAACTAGAATGCTAATTTTCTCGGTACTCACGTGTTTTATAGTATTTATTACTACTTCACTTGCCTGAAATGGGTTATATCTGGCTTTAAGAATCAGAACAAAATCACATTCGTATAACACTGGCTAATCAGTTCATTTTGTAACTTTTGTCCAACTGCGTTTGGATGGAAATTATTTTTTATATACTTCTGAAATACTGTAGACAATCATTCTATGCTGGTGCACCCACAAAACTAGCATACACTGCATCCTAAAAATGCTATTTGTAGCAGATTAATTGAACAGATTATTTCTGCGTTGCTATGTTCCAAAAGATTATTAGAGTTGATAAACCTCACCTGGTAATTTTTGTTTCCCTTTTCAACAGTTTGGAAGCAGAAAGTAAGTATTTCTGTTTTTTCAGTTTCTACATAGTTTTATAACTTCCAAGTGAATTGTCACAGGATTGAATTGATGAAACTGTATTCTTATTGATTTAAAAAGCAGAAAGAGATGGAGAAAGCTGATTTAGCAGTTAAGGAAGAAATATTTACAAGAGGTTGGTTAGGACATCTTTACATTTTTTGGCAGTCTACATATCCTTCTTGACTCTTTTTCTCATAAATATTTTTTTCATTACAGTGAAGTAGGCATATATATTGTGTATCATGCATTAAAATTAATTGTAATTCAAATTATTTCATTAAATGAGTTTGAATGTAAAATGTAAGATTTTGATACACAGAATAATAATAATAAAAACATTCAAAACCCCACCTTAAAAGTATCTCACAACTTCTTTCATATGGAAACTTCGTGGTTTGGTTTTCTTTTTTTCTGTGTAGAATCATAGAATGGTTTGGGTTGGAGAGCTACCTTTCTGAGGAATGGAGACTTAAGAATATATGTGTGTAAGATCAATGTTTTTCTTCTGAAGCTGTTCGCGCTCTACTGCTGCCTGGCCCCACGCTGGTAAAATACCTGGGAATTTGGAAGTTATTATTGGGAAGCTTGTGTGTTTTCCTCTTCTGGATTGTGGTGATCACACAGGTCATGCCCAGAGTCACCACAGGCTAGTTCTTTTGAAATTCTCTTCTATTTGTAATTGTTTTTGCTGCTCTTTCCTTCCTTCTCATTTCGAGGACCTTTTCATAGTAAAAAGTGGGAGCAGCGTGCACGATATTTGAAAGTAAAATGGATATCCAGTTTCAGACTGCACGTTTCTGAGGTTTCTTAGCTACCTCTCTTTGAAGGTTAAGATCTTCATTACTCTTTTGTCTTGAATGAATCTCATATCTTCTCGGATCTGAAGTCAGTCAAGTTCAAACTTGTTGGAGATGGTGTTTTCAAGTAAGGGAGTATTCTCAGGTGCTTCAAGTTGCATGATTCACCAAGGACCTCAAAGACCAAGATAACACACAGCACTTCTTTACTTACTACAGATAGTAGTTCCTGATTGGGAAAATTTCTATGAAACATAAAATGAAATTGTGCAGTTATTTTTCATAATGAACCTAATAAAATTCTACTGTTCAACTTTGGATTACAGAATTATAGGAATATTTTTGGTTTCCATATCTTCCTGATTTTTTTTTTCTATATAACTAGACTCATTTCTATTAGTGGCAAATTCAAAGAGACACATAACTTGGGAGTACCAAGACATAATGCATGCAAACATGCTGATCTTTTCCAAGCCCTGTGTGTGACAGTTTTAGATCTGGTTATGAGTTTAAAGGTATTTCATTTAATTACAAGTTGGAACTGCTTGAACTTGTGTTGGATTTGTCTTACGTCTCAGACAAATGTCTCAGTTTCTTGTCTACCCATCATGACCTTTCTGAGGAACATTATGAACTGTGATGGAGAAACTCATCTTAATTGTGTACATGTTGGGACTGTGACCTCGTTAAACCTCTAAATTATAGAACTTAGCTGTCTTCATGCCACTTCTTAAAGGGACCCAAAATCAAATTCTCATAGGTAATACTTGAATATGTAATAATATACTTGAATATATAATAAATGAATATGGAGTTAGCAAGCTGTTCTGTTGTGAAGTTGGTACAAGTGGCACAAAAAGGTCTTCTGATGTTTAAAATAATGCGTACGATCATCTGAGCAGGGCATTAAAATGTCACCGGAAACAGATTGCTTGGCAATTCAATGCATCTTGTCTTCAGGATTCTTCAGAGTGCTTGGCAAGTGCTTTTTCTTTTGCTTCTCGTGAACGTGTGACATGATGCAGCTAATCTTTCTGATGACTTCACGAGCTGAGTAGTGATTGCAAGGTAGGTAGGCCTAGTGTGGCCCAAGCAGCTTAGTTCCTGGACATAGCTCATCTGGTCTGCGATTGAAATTCCCTTCAAACATCCACAGGATTGCTTCTGCAGTTGTTTTGTAACTCTTTACAACTCTTATTCTTTTAGTTATTTCTAAATATTTTTAGACACTTTGTACCAAACCTTTAGCATGGGAACCACTGGAGTACAGTTTGACTTCAGTGGAGCCTTTGAGTCCATTCCTTAGTTCTGGGGGGATTTCCAGCTTTGCCAGTCGTCTGATTTTGCCATTTCCTCTCAATGTCCTGTCATGAGATACAAATTCACCAAACTTACACAAGATGTATCAGAGTAGTCCAACATTCTCTGGTGATACTTAGCTTTGTAAAACTGTGAGCTGTAAGAAGACTTGTAAATAATGTTTCACTTGACAAGTCCAGTGTCTCCCTGCCTCTTCTTGTTTTAGGAGTTACAATGGTCTGCCCTTTGGAGTCTGCTTTTAGTGCTGCTTCCTTGTTGGGGCTCCAGAATCTTTAGCCAAACTTGAGAATTTACCATGCTTTCATTTGTTTCTAATTCCTATAGCTTTATTCTGTGGCAATGTAATTGGATGCAACAGGAGAATGAGTCAGGTGGAGAAATAACTTCAGGAAGAACTGTCAATTACCTTTCACTAATTGAAGTTTATAAAGAGTCTGTTTACACCTGTCCAAATGTTGCCTCCCTTCATGAAGTTTTTTAGAACAAATGAATTGAGTAGGACACTTGGGTCAGCTCCTTCTTGTGGTGGAAGTTTAGTCTGTAAGAACTGTTAATGGTATTGTCATGCAAAACAAGGTGGGTCTTCAGCAATAACTGTGCTACCCTAAATCTCTTGAAATTTGCAGACAGCAAGTGAAAGTCATATAGAGCAGCAATCATAGAATCACAGAGTGGGTTGGGTTGGAAGGGACCTTAAAGATTATCTAGTTTCAACCCCACTGCTGTGGCATAGTTGCTACCCACTAGAGCAGGTTGCCCAAGGCCGCATCAAACCTTGCCTTGAAGACCTTTAGGGATGGGGCATCCACAGCATCTCTGAGCATCCTGTGCCACTGCCTCACCACCCTTTACACTTAACATCTAATCTGAATCTCCCCCCTTTTTGTTTAAAACCATTCCCCCTTGTCTTATTACAGTTGGAACATGTAAAAAGTTGGTCTCTCTCCTGTTTGTAAGCTCCCTCCCTTTTAAGTACTGAAAGGCTGCAATGAGCTCTCTCTGGAACTTTTGCTTCTCGAAGCTAAACAAACCCAAACTTCTCAACCTTTCTTCCTAGAAGAGGTCCTCCAGCCTTCGGAACATCTTCCTCACCCTCCTCTGACCCACACCAACAGCTCCATGTCTCTCTTGTGCTGGGGGCCCCAGGCCTGGATGCGATCCTGCAGGTGGGGTCTCATGAGAGCAGAGCATGGAGGGACAATCCCCTCCCTCTCCCTGCTGTCACCCCTCTGATGCAGCCCAGGGTACTGTTGGCCTTCCAGTCTGCAAGAGCACGCTGCTGGCTCATGTCCAGCTTTTTTTCCACCAAGACTCTCAAGTCCTCCTCAGCAGGGCTGCTCTCAATCAGTTCTTCTCCTAATCTGTAGACATATCTGTAGGTGTATCGGATTGCCCCAACCTAAGTGCAATACTTTCCACTTCACCTTGTTGAATCTTGCTAGGTTCACGTGGGCCCACTTTTCAAGCCTGTCCAGGTCTCTTTGGATGCAATCCCTTCCTTCCATTTTATCAGCTGCACCACTCAGCTTGGTGTCATCTGCAAACTTGTGAGGATGTACTCAATCTCACTGTCTCTGTCATTGAGAAAGATGCTGAAGAGCACTGGTCCGAGGACAGACCCCTGGGGGACACCGCTCGTCACCGGTCTGCACCTGGACATAGAGCTGCTGACCTGTCCTCTGACTGCAACCATACAACCAGTACTTTATTCATCAAACAGTCCAGCCTTCAAATTCGTATCTTTTCAATTCTGAGAGAAGAATGTGATGTGGCATTCTATCAAAGGCCTTGCAGAAATCCGGGTAGATTACATCAGTTGTTCTTCCCTTGTCTAATGAAGCCATCGCTCCATTGTTGAAGGCCACCAGATTGGTCAGGCTCGATCTGCCTTTGCTGAAGCTTTGCTTGCTGTGCTGGATTAGCTCCTCATCTTGCATGTGCCTTAACATAGTTTCCAGGAGGATCTGTTCCATGATCTTCGCAGGCACAGACTAAAGCAACCACTGAAGTTCACAAATTATTTGAATGAATTATGTGCATAGTTAGTCAATATTTATTGTTTTAGCAACTTTGTGATTTGATAGTGAAGAATTATCTTAATTTGAACTGTCCCCCTCCCCCCCCCCCCCCCCAGTTTTATAAAAGTCCATACAGCTGGAAGTTTTCCTAGAAATGTGTAATCTCGATTTCCTGAAACCAGTCATTGTGCCCTAGCTTTCTTTCACATTCTCTGGATGTTCGTATATGTTCAATGTATTTGTATTTAGGGGGAAAAATACTTAAAAAGATGATGGTGTTTTTTAGCATACAATTTTTAGTAACAATTTTCTGAACGTTAAGGTTGCATACTACACATTTTTGTAGGACTTGTTAATGTGCAGAACCAGTGTTCACTTTCCAAAATGCTCTCCTTGTTCCTTTACCACGGTACAAATACCTGTATTGTAGTTAACCTTATGCTGATGCTCAGACAGGAAATCGGTTTTGTTCCAACTTTGTTCCCTGGATTTTGAGATACGGATGTGTGTTTTTTGTTGTTTTTGTTTTTAGGGAGTCTAACAAATGTATGGGCACAAAGAACCAGTCTATCTAATTTAGCTCAGTAATGAGAACTTCTTCATGTTTGCTATGCATGTGAGATGGTGTGGGATTTTGCTTGCTTGCATAAGCTGGGACGAAATGGAATCCTGGAGTTCAGGGGTATTTATCTGTGGGCTGTGGAAAGTGCGCCCTTAAGCGCAGTCCTGCAGGTGCAGCATGGAGATGTGAAAGAGTATTTGATAAGCCTTCATGGAAATAGTAAATTCTATAGATTAAGCCCTCAGTACCTCAGCATAATTTACCAGGGTTTGTTTTTCTTTCTGGATTTACAGAGATATGAAAAATGCTGTAATTGGAAACAACAAACAAAAAGCCAACTTGATTGTTTTGGGAGCAGTTCCAAGGTATGTCCTTTGCTACTCTCCTTTTCACTGATTCACAGCAGGTCTGGAATACTGATCCTTAGATCACAGGCACCTTTTTGTTTTAATTGTGATTGTAGCTGACTGCACAGTTATTTTAATGTAACTGAGAGACTTGAAATGTGTGTTATTTTCATGTATTACGGCACAGGCTGTTGAGTAGTGCTTTTAATTTAGAATTTCACAAAGTTCCTTAAAGTAGTTTTGGTGATTTTTATTTTTTTATCAAACATTATCATTTTAGGAATGAAATATATATTTTTTTTCAATGTTGATTATATTAATGATGGATGAAAGTGGTTGTATCTTAATCCTGTTCTTCAGCCAATTGTCTGGTGAGTTCACAGATTAAAATGTGTAAGGTTGTTACAAGTGTAATTTAAAATGGTAAAATAAACATTGAGATAATTTGATTCTGTTCTCCACTTGCTCCAAAGGATTTAAAAGCTTTGTTCGTGCTGGATTACTCCTTCAGCTGATGTTAATGTTTTCCGGACCCTGATTTCAATAGTACAAATGTAACAGATAACTGCAGCTACTGAATTGCTCACTAAGGCTTTCATTTCACACCTCTTCTCCTCCAGCTTGCTTTCAGCTACAACTTGCAGCAATGGAGAAGGAAAGCTCTGAACGTTGCATTACTTGTGCTAGCAGTGTGGGAGCTTACCTGTGATCCTTCTGCTTAAATGGCAACTTGGTCCCCAACTGTCATACTTGAGGCAGCTTCTTCTTGCTTGGCTTTTTTTTTTTTTTTCTCAGGGAATATCTTCATGTACAGATTAAGTTTTGTGTCAAGGCTAGCCCTTTAATTCCCTAGGGGTTAGTTGTGGGGAAACCCGCTCTCCAAAACCTGCTGGATTATCTTCAGCTTTGATTGAAAATGAGCAGAAGAGAAGACTTTCCATGACATGTGAAGATTGAAGTGGGCATTTCACGAAATGTACACGAACTTTAAAGAATACTTTTTTTCCTGCAAGAGACGCAAGGGATTCTTCTGACTATTATTTACTCTTTTGCTTCCAATTTAAAAACAGAGGCTCTCCGACTTGTAAACCTAGAATCTGCTTTTTCTTAAATTTCATAGGACTTTTATGTTCTTGCTGTTATTGTACTTCTTCTTTATACTTGTTCTGTGCCCAATAATGAAAATACAGAACTTTTTTTCTGTTAATACCTTCTGGCTTTCCAAGTAAATTACATGGTTAACCTACTAATGCAAAGAAAGGACTGTGTTTGGAAAATCTTAAAAGGTAAATGATCATGTCTGCTTTGACTTCAGTACAAGTTTTCCCTCAATGACAGGAATTCCAGTGCCAAAGCTTTTCAGACTAGGTGTGCAGAGAAGAATATAAGTTGAATGGGATTTTGTGAGGAAAAGGGAACTCTTATGGGCAAAATCTTGTGGCATCATCCACCTGTGAGTGCCTTTCTGAAGGCTGTAGAGTTTCCTCAGGGTGTTGCAGACGGACTTAAATAGATAACAGACCATTTGTATTGGAGAACTGTTTTCTCTAACAAGGTGGTGGGAATTTGTCTTTTTTATGTGTCTTTTAATTCACCAAATGGCCACTGAAACTGTAAGAAACTGAACAGGAAACTTGTAATTCCAGTTTGTAAGGTCAAACTTTACCCCAGTAAGCATAGCTGTAATTCTTTAATTCTTTACTGTAAGTCTCTTCTGCAAAGTTAACTGTGGGTTTTCTTTTCTCAGTTGGATTGCAGTCTCCCAAGGGAAGTTGATTCTTTTCTGTAATGTCATAGGAGTTGATAGAATTCTGCTGCTGCTTTTTCCCATGGTTCAACTTCTTGTTTAAACATTTATTGTTTCTTCTCTGCTTCCGTAAGTGTTCCATCGGGAAGTTTTCATGTGGTCGGAAGAAATCATTTAGATCCAAAGAGCCTCTTCACAATTGTGTCACTTAGTGCAAAACAAAACAGTGTGTTTACGTATTAAAACAGATGGATACGAAGTTTGGAAAAGTCAAGAAAATATCTTTTGTTTGAAACTGGGCCGCATACTAATAGTTTGTATGAGTAATACCTACTTGAACATATCAGACTGCTAGTTGATTGGAAAGAATTTTGAAGTCCTTCAGAGTTCTCCATATGTGGAAAAAAATGCTGGGGAAGAATAGCAGAATCACTTTCCTTGTAGGTCAGTGGGCACCTCTGTTCACGAGCTTACTGCTTATTGGTGTCATCTTTTAAAAAGGGAGGCAAATCTACCAATTAAATGGTGTTCTCTTTGTACCTTTCAAAGTCACAATGACCTGTGGTCATTTCCTGATGGTTTGCTCTGAAGAGGATGTTAAGGAAAACAAAGGCTATTGAAGTTTTTGCTTGGGGTTGTCCTTGAATTTAAGTACTTGTTCTAGGAGTTCTTTTGTTTTCTTCTATGATGCTTCTCTTAAAGGGGAGCCACACTTCAGCTAGGAATACAAATATCTGCTTGACAGGATCATCTCCTGTATAGACAGGATGTTCTAACACTTGACTGAGTATTTAGTTCTAAATCCATTAATGGTTACTATAAGGTAGTGCTCCTTTGTGAGTGAGGAATATGGTTTCAGTAAAAGTCTTTAATTCCGTAACTCATAACTTTGTGCTGAAATTATGTGTGAAATATATATTAATGCAAATATATCTTGTGCTTGGTTCATGTAGTCATGAAGATTTCTTTAATTACTGGCTGCTTAGGATTAGACACAGCAGAATTGCGCCCAGTAGTATCTCAAAATGGTTTTAGGCAGAAGTTCTCTAAATCACCTTTCAAAGTATGCAGTGATCCATGGATCCAATATTAAATTTTAGTAAAGGAGTAACAGTGCAGTAATGGATGAGGAGTTGCCATGTATAGGTTTGATGTTGCTTTTTCTTCAGTTCACTTTGGGTGGTAAACACGTCAAACTATTTCATAGAACAAACTTAGCCTTCAGCAAGGCAATCTAAGGCCAGGGTAGCAGACAAATGCTATCAAATCAGCAGCAATTGGTTTATTTTTTTCAGGCTTCTAATTAAAGTTGCAACATGAACGAGATTTTTTTGTTGTTAATAAGGTTCTGGTATCTGCAGAGTGGGTTGCTGATCCTGTCTTGGGGCAAGGATGGTGACTAAAGGATCTGTCAAGATCGCTTGCTGTTCTCTTTCCTAACTAATAGACTGCTGACAGTGCAGGAGTTGTATGGCATTCAGATCAACTGCAGGACCTCTGCTGGAGGAGCTAATGAGATGTGTACTAGCTACCAGCTGGACACATCTGTTGAAATGATTGTGTTCTCTGGTATGTTACCAGCTTTCTTTCAACAGCTCAGGCACTGTGTTTGGACACGGTATTACTAGGTCTGTCATACACATTAATTACTTCATAGACATCCTTGCCAGGGGAGGGCACAGTTGTTTGCTGATGGCTCATTCTGCAGTTGGCTGTACTTCATGTGGGCACTTTCTGTGTCATGTACCCCACTGGATGAGAATCTGTGCCCAAAGCTAGTGCCCTGTGTGGCTTGAGTGAAGGAGCTTCATCTGTGGTGCTGGTATTTGTAAAGCCTCCCCCGCCCTAGAGTGGTAAAAGGGGTGGAGAAGAGAATGAGTGACAGTGAGGAGGAGTAACCCTCACTGTGAGGATGATGTGTGAGTGGAGCAAGGTGTTCTACTACTATACTGTGGAGTGTGTGTGAGTTAAAGCAAATATTCATGGTCAGCAGGATTGTATTAGAACTGGTTTTGTTTAAAAGCTGTAGGTTGTCTCTCTTTGAGGTGTCTTTTGTATTAACAAAAAGGACATTATAAATATGAGTTGTACTTCCAATGGCATCCTTTCAGTTGTGATTTTTGATTTGAATTTTATGTTACAGTTTTTTGTTTTGTTTTTTTTTTAAATCATGCAAAATTAGCTTTATGTTATCTCATGGAAACTGTTCCTAAGGAGCTCTGAAAATCGTATCAGTAATAGTATTCAAAACCTATTCTTGACATTCTTTCTGAATGATGGCTGGATGATATCAAATGGAGTGGGAATATGGTTTAGCCATTTTATGTACAACAAAGAATTTAAAAATACAGATGGAGAGACAACATAGCTTAATTCCTGTTATAAAAAAAGTGAATCACACTGCACTGCCTTAATGTGAAGTAGGAAGAGTTATTTAAAATGAAATTGATTATTAGGGTAAGAAGAACTCAAACCCAGTCCTTAAGGAAAAATGTATTTTGTATAAGGATAATTTAGTTTAGACTTCATACAACTCAGTAGGTATTGCAGTTTTCCAACATTGGATTTAGCTGGTGTTAGAAATAAATTTGGATGGATAGTAAATAATTTATACAGGAAAAAAAAATCATATAATAATAATGTAAGTGAAGGTATCTAAAAAGAACAAGAAATTAGAGGAGCTTTAAGCGGAAGCTTCTTGTTCCTAAAGGAAAAACTTCTTTGGAGTGTACTTACCCACTGCTTGCAGCATCATAATACATAGCCCTGTGAAAGTAGAATATTTTTCTCTGTAATCCATGTCAGCTAAGTGTTTGTATTACTGAAGTAATAATTCACCAGAAATGGTCTACGGATGATAAATGGTCACTTGAATTATAAGATCTTGAGAGACAAGGTACTATAAGTTGAGCAGTTGCCCTGAACTCTTTATCTACCTCCCCGCTAATGGGGTTCAGCGATGTGCTGGAAGTGTTCTGTCAGGTACTAGCAACTGAGTTTCATCATCTCTCTCCCAGGTATTTTAAGAACTTCAGAGATTTTGGTGACAACTTGTAAATGGAATGGAATATCAGAGAGAGCAAATTTCTGACCTTTGTAGCCAGCTGTGTGAGGTCTGTGTCAGAGCACATTGGTGAGGTCCCAATCACACAAGTGTCTTTTAGTGCGCAGCTCCAGTGCAATGCACCCATCTCAATAAGCTTCAAAAGAAAGGAAAGTCTTCCTTGCTAAGCTGTTATACTCACCATTTGTTCAGCAGCTACGTTCTTTGAAAGTTTTCTGCTTCATGTGTAGGGTATTGCGTGGTTATCCTAGATGAATCCCCGTCAGTGGTTCAAAATAGGTCATGCTTCCAGCTGCCCTTATTTGAGGTTTCTATGCATCATTGTTCGTGGAGTTCATTGAAGTATTTCTATGGATGAATTTCCTGTCCTATCTCATTTAGTTACAGCTGCCTGGATACCTTTACTGAGGGACTGCTGGCTGAAGAGTGAGTCGACAAGAGCGTTCACCCCCTTTTGCTGTTTCAGAATCTCCTGTGCTTTTGGCATCTCCCGAAGCTGTCAGGCTCTACAGAAGTGAATTGTGATGGTTCTGGCAGAGCCTTGTTCCAGCATCCTCCATGTTCTATGGGATATGCTGCTACTTCTGCAGCTGTTTCTAATGAGCCTTGTACCCGCACTGGTAGCTGGAGATAAGTACCCTAGTAATTTTTTTTAATCTCCAAAATCCAAATTGTAACATTCCCTTTGCTCCCCACATGAACATGCAATTTTTCTACCTCTTTATCCTTCTAATCTCAATATATGGTAGCAATATATTGCAAACATGTTTGCTGAATTTGTGCCAGACCCTGGAAACAACAAACTGATCCAGAATTATGTTTCTTATGATAATAGGATGTCATTTAAATTTGTAATTTTCAATGTTACGTTGTGTCAGTTTGCTCTTTAAAAAAAAAAAAAAGGCAACAGGAAATACACTGTGGCTGTCTAGTTCTGTGGAAAACTGAAGATGAAAGCCAAGCATATTTTGAAGATACGGAAAAGGATATTATTAGTATTTCAAAAACTTAGTGTATGAAAAATCTGAATTTAAATGTTCATCTTTAATAATTATAAAGCTTAGTTAAGAATTTCTATTTTAAACATGCAGACCATATATTACAGTCAGTGTGTTTCATTTTCACTCCTTTGGATTAACATAGCTGTAACATCTGCTCCAAGTGAGGACTGTTAATGGGAAGGAAAACAGCAATTACTTTGGAAGTGAACAGCCTTCAGAATTAGGGTGCCTTTGGATTTTGTGAAACTTCTTTCAGGAAAAAAAAAAAACCACCCCAAAGTAAATGTTTTAGAAGATGACTAATTGTTTCTGGATACAAGGAATAGTTTATTTATCAAAGCCCTTAAAAACCCCAGAATGTTATCAATGTGATATGCATCTCAGTACATTTTTACAGGACTTTGTTACAGAAAATAGAAGGAAATATATTTGCATTTTTAAATTGAGATCTAGCTTTTATGAAAGCTATTTTACCACCCCCCACTACCTCCAGAAAGTTACTGACATTATCTTATTAGCATCTAGGTGCATGTTCACCAGCAGTTGCATCAGAGGAGTCTCCTGGTATTCCCCAGACAACTGTGTCTTAGAATTGTAGAATCATCAAGGTTGGAAAAGACCTCTAAGATCATCCAGTCCAACCAGTCTTGTTCAATGGCTTCTCAGTGTTAGAACATAATCAGCAAAAAGATGTTTTTTATATTCTTGTCTAAGGATAGGTAGTTTTTTCTGTAATAAAACTGCTTTGGATGATTACAAAATAAAGCATAGCCTATCTCCAATTTAGTAGTGGTCTGTGAGCGTGCAAGCTCATGTCCTGCTCCAGAGGAGGGGTGGGCTGCTGCTGGCCAGCTGTCCTTGCCCCAGTGCTCTGCTATGCCTCTCCTGCTTCAGTGCATAAAAACCAACCCGGCTGACAGCACGCTGCAGAAATGTTTGCCTTGAGGTATGGCTGTGGGGCTAGAGAGGATGGAGTCTGTAGTTCTCATTTTGGAAGTTGTTTTGTTTGCTTCACAGCACATTGGTTCCATACATGCTGAATTAAATGGAGTCAGCTTTGTGTTGCTGCATCAGAAATGTATCTTAATGCAGCATGGGCTGTAAGTGAGCTGGCTGTGTATTAGAGATTCCAACAGTGAAGAGTTCTAATGTTTCTGCACTTGAAGGAAGGAGCAGACTGCGAAAGCATCGTGACAACAGGACAAATGAAGTGCCTTAATCCTTGATAAAATTATTATATGCTGAATCATTTAAAATAATTGTAAAATGTAAAATGTTTTTTTGTAAACTACTTAAACCTGGAGCTGAACCATTTTGGCAACAGACTTTGCTTTTTATTCTCCCCTCCCTGTGCTGAGATGAAAGAGTATTCATACTCTGTTGCTGATTTCTCCTCTTGGCTGTCAGTGTGTTCTCTAAATTCCCAGCGATTTGAAGTCAAATCTTTCACTTTGCTTTTTAAACCATACCAATAAAAGAAATTGATTTTGTCAAACTTGTTGGAAAGTGCCACCTATCCCACAGGGTACATTGTTTCTGGTAGTGTGGTTACAAATAGCAGTTTTCAAAACCGGTATTCTGCAACATGTTTCCAAAGTGTATGGGTACCATAGCTGAGTTTGTTCATCTTCTGGTCTGCTCCTGGCAATTCCTGTGAAATGAGGGTTTTTTTCTTTGTGGTTTGAGAATATCCAAGTTAGAACAGTCAGTGGGATTGCGGTGGCCATATGGTACTGTAGTGTTCAACGAAAGCCTCAGATCTCTTCAGGGATGAATTTTAGCCAAGGTTATTCAGTGCGTTTGTATTTTACCAAAGCAGCCTTCTGTTTTCTGTCAGTTCTTACCTGATCTGGGAAGTGGAGAAGTACTCACAGTGCAAGGTTATTCTGTCTCTTTAGGATTGGAAATGAAATGCTTTTCTTTGTTATAATTTTGCATAACGTTACTTATATGTTTTACTTATTTTGTACCATTTCAGAAACAGCAATCATCTTTACCTTGAACGTAGTTCAGCCAATACTTTGAAGAGGACAGTACCAGAATTTGTAGCTTTAGAAACGTTTCACTGATTTGAGGGTTTTTTGAGGGTTTTTTTTGGTTCTTTTTCCAGAAGCTGGTTGGATAGGTACAGTTGTTTTGAGTTTGCCCAAGTGATGAGTGAGGTATGCTTTGTGGAACAACTGATAACCTGAGCCTTTTTTTGCATACTTCATTCCATCAATATTAAAGAGACATCTGCAGTGAAGCAAAAAGCTTACAGCAGATCAGCCCCACTGAGCCACCTGGGACCGGAGTGCTTCAGAAAGGTGGCTGCTAGCTGCTGCCTGTAAGACACCAGAGGGATTCGATAAAGGATAACGTGTGCGCCATACTGAATGGATACAAATTAGGAATAGATTTATACAGGAAATTCAAAGAACTTTCTAGATGTGAGGAGTAAGTAACCTTTCAGATACAACAATAGTGACAAGAGACCTGTTTGTCTTTATGTTACATTTGTGGACAGAGAAGATTACAAAAGCAGAAATGATTCTGGGAATCTGTGCTATTCTGAATCTGTGCCAATCTTGTTGTTTGGATGTGAAAGAACTGGAAAGGAGAAAAGGTATCTCTGCTACTGGGCTCAATTGCATTACTCGTTCTTCTTGGTGTGAAGGAAGGAATTTTATCTACCTTTTTTTACTTTTCATCTCCTGAGCACGGATTGATGTTTTACAGCTTTTTTCCACCACTAGATCAGCTACGTTTGACAAAGCGTATGCTTGTGCTTTGGGCGATGCTGGAGTACCTTGGCTTTCTGGTTGCTGTCTGACCAGCATTTACAGCAAGGCAGCTTCCTTTTCTGATTGCAAGTCTGCTAGTTTTTCATTAAAAAGTTGTGAGGGAAAACTGGAGGATTGGTTTGTTGTTCTCCAGGCCTTGTTATGTGATCTGCTTCCTGACAGCGGTGGAATTGTCCATAATGGATGTCCTGCTTCTAGGCATGGAAGAGACCTTTGATCTCATACTTCTCTTCCTTTAATAAGCTGTAATTCTGTCTGTTGGCCTTTTATTTTAAGTTACAAACTTAAGGAGCAATTTATGCCTTATGTAAATGGCAAGCATGTGAAATGTGTATTGAGAGTATTCTTCTGTGTTACTGCCCCTAATTGGCCCTTTCCTGTCCTGTGTTCCTAAAATGCATTTAGCTGCTGTGTTCTGGCTAACTTTTAACTTGCTGTTGATTCAGGAAGGGGGGTTCTTCAGGCATCTGTTAATTTGAGTAGCTACTCCTTTCTCCTTCAGCAGTGGGATTATTCTGACTTTTGGCCCCTCTTCTCTCAGAGAAGGCTTCAATATCTTGCAAGCTTTTAGAGGAGATCCCTTCAAATGAGAGAATTGTGCATTATTATATCTAGAAAAGCAACCGTGTATCTTGCATGTAGAGAGGGAACTATATCTCCATGTCCAAGTCATCTTGCCTGTTCTAGTTGTGCTGAGAATTGTATTGAGGGAACACTTAGTTAAATGGTTCTCATCTTAAGTTGATAAACACTATCAATCCTATAGATTATCTTTTGTGCCTACAGGAGGTAGGAATCTGGTTGCTCTCTGCATCTTTTCATAACTCAAATTTAAACTGAAAGTGTTTGGTGACCTCTGCTGTGATTCAGATACTATCAGTGTCATCTAAAATGCATTTGAAAGACCTCCTGGGTGTCTTGATGCTTTAAAGTATCTATGGTGTTTGAAACCCAAAGATGTGCATTCCTTGTGTTCATATGTGATAATTCCTTGGTGTTCAAAACTCACATCACTCCCAGTGTCTGTGTTTGTGCTTGCTGGTGGAATTACTTTGCAACTGCGACCCAGAAGAAGTCACTGCCAAAGGCAACAGCCATCCCAGCAGTGGTAGTCAAGTCCCTAGGTGCTAGGGAAGATGTATGAGGTTCCCTTTTCAGCTGACGTCAAACAGCAGACTCATTTCCTTTAACTGAAATTTGGGACCTTCCTGGTAACCTGAAACATGTTGTCCTGGATATCGGTACAGTGACATTGTATTTTTAGAAAAATCAGTGAGGTATCTTTGCACCACAACAGCAACTAAAACTTGTGTAGGAACATATGGTGTAAAAATATACTCTTAACACAAAAATGCTCATCTTAACTCCTAAGTTTGGATTCTGTCCTTCCATTAAGGACCTTATCCTCATTGTATTATAGGATTCATATTACTTATTACCTGACTTGCAAGTTCTGTTCCATGTGAATTTTCTTCTAAAAGTAATTCTGTTTTCAGGTTGCTATACTTGCTTCAGCAAGAAAGCTCCAGCACAGAACTGAGAACAGAATGTGCAGTGGTCTTGGGAAGCCTTGCAATGGGTACAGAGAATAATGTCAAATCCCTACTAGACTGCCATATTATCCCAGCCTTATTGCAAGGTACTCTTCATTCATTGTAAATGAATAATAAATTGTTAGTAGTTGTTTGAGTATTCAAATAAGCAAAGATAATGAAACTGAATTAGTTTTTTTCTTTATTTATAGGATTACTGTCACCAGATTTGAAGTTTATAGAAGCTTGCCTACGATGTCTCCGTACCATATTCATCAGTCCTGTAACTCCAGAGGATCTTCTATACACAGTAAGTTGCGGTCAGAGTATTCTGTCCTTTCAATTATAATGCTGTTCAGTGTGTTAAAGTCTGTAGAGATGAGAACTGCCTAAGATTAACAGAAAATGACAAGAATCTGTTTTAATGGGTCAAATTTGCTAAATCACAGCGGAATTCTGGGGGTGTCAGTCTATTTTGCTTTAACTTAAGGAAGGAGACACTTAAAAGTTTTGGGGATCTGTTAGGACTTCTGAAGATTTCAACATGTTTTTCCTGTGACCAAGGTTGGCCCATTAGATGTTTCTGGTTTCTCCTGGAAATTTGCTACTGTGGCATATATCCCAAAGCCAGTACCTACCTAGTTTGTCTACCAGTGCAGGCTCACTTTGTTAAGGAGAATCAAGTGGATGCTTGACAGTAGTTATGACCACTGGTGCAGTTAAAACGTACTTGAGGATTTAGTATCTGGTGTTACCCCTCAACCAAACCAACTGCTCACAAACCTTTTGCACTCTGCAGTTGAGAAGCAATCAGTGTTTGTATATATGCTACATAGAAAGGCAGATCAGGTGCAACTACTTTAAACCAGACCCTAATAAAGTTCATAGGACAGTTTGTCCTTTGCTTTTCCTATGCACATAAGCATATAATGAGCATGGATATATGAGTGGTGTATCTGGAAGAATTCCAGTTACTAGTAATTTTTTCTGTAAGACCCTGACATGTCAGATGAGTGTGTACCATGTTGATCCCTTCCAGTTATTAAGAAAAAAACAATTGAAACAGAAGTTGCTTTTGTTCACAGTGTAATTTATTTGCTCTATCTTTTTGTTTCCTGTTGCAATGAACTAGGCTGGGTTGTTGGCAGCAAAATTTTCTGAAGTTGGTCTGCTAAATTCACAATTTATATACATATGTATCTTAAAAATAAAGATGAATATTGCAAAACTTTGTTAATCTCAAATGTGGATATTAATAGAATAGGAGAGACTTAAACGTATTTATTTTGCTCATATAGAAAAGTATTAGTAGAAATTTTCCAAATAGTTGGAAAATAAAACCTCAGAAAGAGCTCTTATAGCAATTGGGCTATTGTTACTTTCATCACCACAGAAGTAGCTAATGAGCATGAAGATTTTGCTCTAATTTTAATCCACTTCTTCCCTGCAAAGAGCGTTGCAATTCATCAGTTGTTCTCATACAGGTAAAACAGTATGATTTACTTGTGTATGGTCATCTTATACTGTAAGTTCTTTGGACAGGAAGAATCATTCAGTTTTTTCATCTCCTTTGTTAGGCATCCTTTATCTCATGGAATTAATTTAGTTTTCCACCTTTCCAAATTAAAATGGTTGGTATTGCTTTTAATGTCATCACCTGACCTGAGAGGTACTGGTAAAACTAGCAGAGGGCTTTAAAATATTGTTGTTTTGTAACTTACCATAGAGCTTAAGAAGTAGCTGGATGAGTTTTCATGAGTCAACTTCAAGTTTAGTGATTTTCTTTTGCTGTGATTTACTTGGAATTCTCTGACATTAGTGTAACACTGTCTAAAACCAAGGGAAATTATTAAATTATTACCCTATGCTAATCAGTGAATGAGTGCCACAGAATTCCTTATTTGCACTTAGTATAGTTTTTTTTTTCTTTTTCCCCTTTTATTTATTTATTGTTTGCTCATGAAGTGAAGATTCTGGAGGCAAAAGTGTGAGGTTTTTTATCTAACATGCATTTATGAGGATGTCTTAAGTATCTTCTGTACTACATTAATTATCTTGTCTTCTGTCTGTGCAAGTTTCAGTGGAACTGAAAACTCCAGTGGTTTATTCTGAAATACTTTCTATTGGCAACATAGAATGAGGAATTGAGTACTCTTTTAAGTAACAAATTGTTATCAAACTGTGCTGAAATGGTCTTAATACTTTTTTTTTTCTGACTTGCTTCCAGGATACTACAGTTATCTCCCACCTCATGGCGCTGCTCAGTAGGTCTCGATATACACAAGAATACATATGTCAGATCTTCTCACACTGCTGCAAAGTAAGGAAGAGAATACATGTTCTATGTGAAACTTAGTGTGTTTCTGGCATATAAGAAACTGTGTAAGATACTGCCTCTTTTGGCAGGCACATTAGAACAATAATGGCTGAACTGCTGTTGTCCTAGATTTGCTGCTACATTGGTTGTGATAGATGTTTCTCTACAGTAAAACAAAATATGGAAATAACTTATTTTTGAGGTGTAAATATCTTTGGCTACTAAACTACATCAGCAGTCTAGGCAAATATCAGTCATCACTAGTAACAGTATAAGTATAGGAAGGTTTCATTTCTATTTCTCTGGAAATCCCAAAAAACATGTGAACATCTCTTTGCAAAGGGCTTTCATTTTCTATCACACCAGCTGTTCTAAACCCAGAGAATGGTTTCCAAGAAGTATTGTAGATTGAGGAGTGCTCTTCTTAGTTGAGCTGTACCAGATACAATTTTATCCAGATATATGTTCATTCCTGTTGTATAATGCAGTTCTCCTAACATGGGAAAACATCTAATTTACAAACAACAACTCCACCCTGAACATGCTTTTGTTCTCATGCTGCTGTCTTCTAGTGTTAAGATGCTCTCCTTGTCTGCATCTCTCCCTGTACCCCTAGTTTCCCCACACAACTGTTTTTAAAAGACTGTTGTTTCTTTTGGTAGTTGCTGCACCTGTTGGTTATATAGTAACTGTTTCAATTCTGTGTAGGGAATCAAAATTGTTTAGCATCTATCCTCTTTAGATACAGTTTATAACTAAAGACAATTGAATGTACTTATCTGCTGGACTGACAAATAAAAATGTTCAAAATTCTTGAATTGATAAGTATTTACCTCCAAAAATATCTGTCATTTAACTTAAAAATGAGTCTTCTGGAACTGTAAATTATTTCTTTTTTTCTCTACCTTAGCTGTTACGCATGTACGTTCATCCAATTCAATTTCTTCTGTTACATGAAACTGAAGGCTGGAAAGTGATTTAAAAATCGAACTCAGCTGCTAATATGTATAGAATTGTTGAAAGCAAGCGTAGATTAAAAACCTGCACTGGACTGTAGAAGTTCAACTCTGTAGTTAATGTTGGAAAAGGAATTTGGTATTTTAAGAAAAGTGCACCGGTGTCATTCCTTACTGCTGTGGGAAGATTTTCATGTAAGGTGTTTTGGTTGTTTATGTCTTGACCTGACGGGACAAGTAAATTGTACCTGTCTAAGGACAAACACAGGCACCTCAAGTTTAAATAGCCCATAAGTATCCATAATAAGCTGAGTAACTTGAACGGCTGAAAGATTGGGCCATGTTGGCACACAAAACAAATAAGAGGACTGACTGTATATGGAAGTACAGAAGTCTTAATCCAGGCAGAGCTTAGCTCAGTGGCAGAAGCCCTGCTGGCTGTGTGCAAACTGCTGAGTAATGTCTGGTAACTAACCCCGCTTGAAAACCGGTGTCATCTTTTTCCACATGAGCAGCTTCCTTTTAACTCGGCGAACTCCTGCTGACTTACATCTCAAGTATATAGTTAACAGAACAGTAGCCCAATCACACAATAAGAGGAGAGTAAGGAAAGACTTATAAACTTGCTGTGTGCTGTTTTCAACACCTACTCTGCTTCAAATAACTAATCCTCCTCCAGCTGAAAGAAAACTTAGAGTAAACGTTTTGAAAAATCCCAAGGTTTCTGAAAGAAAAGGTGACATTGTAAACAGATAGAAACCTGAATGCACAATAGAAGCAGAGTGACAAGTATGAGGAATGGGGGCTATAATTTCATTTGCAGAATAAATACCTTGCTGCGTAGCAAAGAAAAGTATTTGTAGTTGAGTAAACAGATAATTAAAAATGTTAAATTGATCAAGAGCTTGTTTCTTTCTTGTTCTGGCAAATGTCACTCTTGAGTGCACTCTAAAATGCTCCTTTTTTTCTTTGATTAATTCTTGGATTTCCTATCTGGGAAATAACATGAAAAAGCAGTTGCTGTATTCTGACATGATAAAATACATCTAGTACAGGGAAGCAGAATTTGCAGGGGATTTTCTGATTTATGTGGAAAGTACATTCTTATTAAAAAGTATTAAATACTTCTGAAAGTCTCAGTATTCAGAACATTTTTAAATGAAGACTTCATCTACTACCCTAAAAAAGGAACGTGACTGAGAACCTCTTATTGCTTTTTTTTCCTGGATAAGTAAGTTGCTATAAGATCTATAATTTAGGTAAGCCTTAGCATATTATTGTAAGTATCGATGTTTATAATTTTTCATCATATTGATAGTTGTATGCAAAATGATGACATACTTAAATGACATAATTAAATGATGACATATCACAGTATTTATCCTCCTTGTTTCTACATGCTCTTCTCTGCTTAGATCTTGCGCTCCATTCTCTCTCTTCGTGATCAGAGAGTTGCATTTGGTTGGGCTGTTCAGATTCCTTGTTTCTTGCCTGTTCATATTTCACTGGAAAAGCTCAGACCTGTTCTCCTTAGCTAGGAAGTCCTTAATTCAGGTTCCTAGCATATTACTGTTGTTTTCTGCTTCAAGTTCATGCTTTTATTACTTTTCACTGCATTTTTGGAGTTACGATTGAGCAGTGGAATATGTTGACTGTGGAAAAGAGCCATCCTAAGCAAAGGAAAGTGTTGGTTTACAGGGGGAGTTGATACGGTTTTTAGCATACATAGCTACAACTCCATCAACATATAATCAAAACCAAGTAAACCGAAATTGGATTGTGTTCAAGACGTGCTAAAATGCAAGTCAAAACTTACTTTTAAAGGTTCTCTCTATCACAGTTGATTTGTATCCAGAGAAAGTGATGTGAGTAGGTAATCGTAATCTTTACTATTTTAATGGTCAAATTAGAAGGATATGGTATGCATTTGGAAACGAGCAGTTGTCTGAGGAGTTTGAAAGGATAGTGTTGGAAAGTTATTTTTGAATGTGGTGGTGTCTCTGCATAAAAGATACATTCACTACCGGTTGAAAATTAAACTCTTGTGTCTGGGAGAGATCCAGGATAAAGCCAGTAATCAGGGCAGTTTCCTCCTGAGCCCATTCTGAGAATGTTTTCTTATGTGATCCTAGGCCTGGTGCTGGATCCCTGAACCAAGGTACATTTGCATTTCCATATCTGCTTCTAAAATTTTCTTATGGAATGAGTTGTTAGACTGTTCTATCCTTCTGCTTTCTTGAAAATCAGAATTTTGATAGAAAATAATGCAAGAAAAGTGACTTCTCTCTGAAATATTGCATCTCAATCACACTTGGGGAAAAAAGATTGTAGAATAGAATGGCTTGGGTTGGAAGGGACCTTAAAAATCATCTAATCCCAACTCCTCTGAAAGGGGGTTTCAGATCCCTGAAATAGAACTGGATCCTGGAACTCTGATAGGATACCCGGAGAGAAACAAAGCCAAAAGGCCCTGCTGCTAAATTGGTGTCTGAGATGCTTGGAATTAGAAAGGAATGATACATTGTAATCTGAAGATTTCAGGTGTGTATTTGAAGCTGTCTCTATTTCAGTTAGCACTCAGCCTGTGTTTGCATTGGACGAGCAGAATTGGTGTGTGCAAACACAATGTGTGCAGATTGGATGCTTTCACATACATCAGCTTCTGCAGCTATAAATACAGAGTTTATCATCTGCATCTCATTGAAAAAATCACTAATGCCCATGAATTACTAGAACAATCTACGTCAATATGATTTTTTTAACTTCTAAGTTCATTCATATTTTCACATATTTCAATATCTGTTCTTCAGCTTCAACAGTGGCATAGCTGCGGCTTTAAATCATTGCCTCAGCCACTTCTGTGTGCCAATGTAAGTTGTTTTCCTACTTCAACCATGCTGTTTTAATTGCATTTTTTGATAGAAAGCTCTTGGTGGCAGTAGCAGCTGAAGCATCTCTTAAAGCACCAGATATGTTGCATCTCAAAGTAATTTTCATGCTTTTTCTTAGAGTAATGGATGTTCCAAAAATGTTCTTTTGAATATAAAAAGAATCTGATTCCAGCTGAATCTCAAATGTGAAAATGAAGTGTCACTTATGCTTACTAGAGTGTATAGATATGCCCCTAAACTCAGCTGGGTTTCAACAAAAAATCTAGTGAAGATGCTTTATTCATTTGCAGAGTAGTCAAGAAAATGTATCAAGGTGTGATTAATGGTGTGACATTCCAAAAGCTGAATTTAAATTGTGCACTGCCCACGTTTAATGTAGAGGTGACTAGAGTCATGACTCTTCTTCTAAAGAGGTGTTTGCAAGTCTCCCAGGAGACTGTTGGGAGTTGAAGGCCCCTTGGGCGTTTCTTGGTTTGTTTGACCTCATTGAGTCTTGTCATGCTACAGAATTTCTGATCCCTTTCTACTGCAGAATTCAGTACTTGTGTTTAATTCCAAATGCTTCGAAAATTTAGAGGAAAATATTGATCTATTGGCCATTGTTGACTTGGATCTTGAAGTCAAGAAATGGGTGATGACTGTCTAAATTTATGGCTGAGTATGTTTGAAACTAAAATAATCTGTAGGAGGAAATAGTGAATCTGTTCCCAAAGCGCTGTCACATTCTGTCTGGAAACAGTTTTAACTTAGTTCCATTTCCTCTGATGTTAAGAGCTGAAAACATTTAATATTACCCATTAGAAAGACATCAGTGACTGGAGATCTTTTGTATCATTTGTGAAGAAAATCAGGAGCTTTCTATTCTTTCCAATATGAAAAATAAAAACATTAGCAGTCTATCCATGTTTCTTCATTTATGGAAAATAGTTTTATTTCCTGTTGAAGTAAAGAGTGGAAATGATTACCAGAAAAGGACAAATGCTATAAAGTAAGAGTTGGAATTCTTTCTTTAAAAAATAAGTTGGTATGCCAACTGATTACAAAATACATGCTAGTTAATCTACCTTTGAATGCTAAAATAATAATAATAGAGTAAAATTTTGTATTTTCCTTTGTAGGGTCCAGATCACCAGACAATCTTGTTTAACCATGGAGCAGTTCAGAATATCGCACATCTGTTAGTCTCCACCTCCTACAAAGTAAGACATTAAAATCACTCAGTGTTTTATGTAAGCTTATGAAAGGGATCCCAGTGATAATGGTAAAAACTGTATATTCATGTATGAACTAAAATTGTTAATATGTGTAATGTCTGTTTCTAGAATAACAATCATTTTTACCTATCATGTGGGTTTCTATCAAAATTACACCTATTATTTTGGAATGCTCTGTAAAGTTAGAACACCGTTACTTAAAGCAGATCCAGCATTCATTGCTCTGAAGGAGAACAGTCACTTGGCAAACATAATCAAATCAAAATGAGAGTGGTCTAATTTGCTGAACATTAAAAGAGGTAAAGCAATTAAGCAGAAGAAAAGTGAAGATGAGCTGTCCTCAAGAGAAGTCATACTTGTAAAATGTGAGCTTGGAATCTGTGATGGCCACCAGCTATGAGAGTTTTGTGCTCATGGAATCTAACAAGTCTCAGCTCCATCCTTTTTTATGCTTTCAAGAATTCATCCTGGGCTATTTGAAAATGCCACTGCTGTTTCATTTTATAAATCCTGTTTGAAGTATGGTGTTTTCAGTATTTTGTTAGTAGGACTGACAGATATGTTTTCTGTCTTTCTGTATTAAGTTTTCACCATGATCAGACAACTTTTGGTTTGTTTTTTCATTAACTGAATTTTTTCAGACTGTGTTGCAAGGTGAATTTTCCAAGTCACGCACCAGATTGAACCATTCCTAACATTTTTTTCAAATAAAGAAATAGAAGTTGAGTAAAATTTTCAGTTGTTTTTTTCAGTGTAACTGATATTTTCCAGGAATTCAGGCCATTTTATTCTCATACTTGTCTTCATAGTTTTTTAATATTCATCCAAGTAAATAAGAGCATGACAGGAAAAGACAGTATTCAAAAACTTTGCGTATTTTTCAGTATTTGGAGTAGAGGCTTACAATTTATCTCAAGTGATTTATTTGATAGGACCATACCAATAGACACCAGAAATCCTCAGAGTGGGCTTTCAATTCCTTTGAAAATAGTTTGTGTAGGTCTACCAAGAGGGTTGACTGGTTATTTTTCAATAAACTCTTTTTCTTTGGTACTGGAATTGCCCCTTAGGCTGTTGATGGTGTGAGCATCTTCCCTGTTTATTGACAGGGAGTGATGAGTGAGATACACACTTATGAGATGCCTAACACAAAGGGACTATAGCTTTTACAGTGCAATACAGATGATTTTTTCAGGACCACACTTGCTTGTTTTTTTCCAAATTCTGGCATTCTCTTTCTTGTATAACTGCTGAACTAATTGTTTTTAAGTAGACAGTACTAGCAAAGAAAGCAGCCTTCGTGGTAATTTTAAAATCTTAGTGCAGCAATATCACATAAAATAATTAACTTCCAGGTAGACTTCACTTGTTCTCATTAGAACACCACTATCCCCACTGCCAACGCCTGCTGTTCCTTCTTGAATACAACACTCCAGCTGTGGGTTTGACTCTTCTCAGTGCATTTTGATATACAATCTCTGCTTCCTGTTGCTTTGAGGCATACATTGTATTCATTAAATCATCTGTTAAGTAAACAGAAGTGTTGTCAAATAAGGCTTTTGTTCTGTAGCCACATATCCATTTCTGCTATCCGTTACTCCTGACTAAGGCTTCACTGCTATTGATGGTCTTGCCTTGGCTGTAATGAGATATTGTAATATGAATGCATGAAGTTCGGTAGTCTTTGCTGTTGTCTACCCTCAGACTTCCATGTTTCTAGGTCTTTTTGAGGAAGGTAGGATGGACCTAAATATAACTTGCAATAGTCACAAATGCTTTCTTTAGCGACAGGGATTTTTTTGGTTGAAATCTTGCTTCGTTGTTTTGTTGTCACACTAAGAAAGTTGTAACAAAAACATGGAAATACACGGGCAAAATTTACATATATAGAACTGTAGAGAATGAAGTCAAAAGACTGTGAACTAAATTAGATTCTTTATCTGGGAAGATGATAATGATTTTTCTTACCTCAGAAAAGAGTTTATAGGGAAGTCATAGTCTAGCTTGACTAGGCAACTGTGAAGGTTTGAGGAACTAAAATATTGTTTCAGACTTGAGGTTACCCGGGGAGGTTGCGGAGTTGTCTTCCTTGTAAATATTCAGAAGCCATGTGGACATTGTACTGGACAGCCAGCTCTAGGTGGCCCTAGTTGATTGATGAAGTTGAACCAGATGATGTCCAGAGGTCTCTTCCAACCTAAACAATTCTGTGATCCAGCACAGAGAGCTGTGAATCATTACCTGTGTACAGGTAATAACTGAAGTTAAGTAATAGCAATGGTCGTCTTTCTTTCTTCCAAAGTAGTCTTATGGTCTATATTTGTTTTAAGGTTAGTTTAAAATCAATTTGACTGGATGATTCTCTTTAGACATTGTATTAAACTCACCTTTAAAAACTACTGATATAGTGGCATTTGTTTCTAATTCCCTTGGGTACTTATGATTCCTCGAAAGAGTAAGTTCTAGATTCGATACATCTCTTTTTTTTGTTGTTGTTTGCACGTTTGTGAGAAACCACAAATGAAGCTAGTGTTTGTGAATGTCTGGTTCTCACACACCAGTCCTTGCTTGCATCTTTCAAAATAGTTCACAACGTGCAAACTGGAAGGGTAATTCAAGCAGGGGAGATCGCAGGATTCAAACTGTGAATTAGATGTTGTATCTGCTTTTTATCCATTTAAATTCCTTACTGATAATACAGAATTATTTCTGCTGGCTTGTACATCGGTATAGTCCAATTTTACTTTTAAGTTAGCATTTACATTTACACTTCATGTTTATTGTTTTTTACACAGGTTCGAATGCAAGCCTTGAAATGCTTCTCTGTTCTAGCCTTTGAAAACCCACAGGTATCAATGACTCTAGTAAATGGTAAGTATAGTGCAACTGTTGCTTGTTTGACATTTATGTTATCGACTGAATTAGTATTACTTTGAGTTCTCTTTTATCACTTACAGTGTCGGTCGACGGAGAACTGTTACCGCAAATTTTTGTGAAGATGTTGCAAAGGGACAAGCCTATTGAAATGCAGCTCACATCAGCCAAATGGTAATTTTCATCGGGAATTGGAATGAAATAGTGTGTAATCTAATACTCCTTAACTTTTGGGTTTTTTCCTTGATTCAAGTAAGGGAACTAAAACTTTAGGTAGGAATAATCATAGATGTTGTCTGCATTATGTCAATACTTGAAGAAATTGTTATCACCTAATAATCTTTACAGCATAGCTTTCATTTTTTCTTGTACCTGAACAGGAAAAAACCCACTCTATTTTCTTAAGTTGAACTGCAGTTTTTACTAGTAGCTTGAATTTGATGATAAGTTTTACTTTAAATAGGTTATGGTCAATTGTGCGTCCTTACAAAGCATAATACTGAAATGTTATCATGTACTACAAGATAATGTCCTTGTTACACCACTGTCCAGAGAGTTCACTTTGGAGACTATGACTGTGGTATGTTGAGAACAGTATGCTCTCTCCTAAAAGAAGAAGAGAGCAAAGCCTGTCCCTCTTCTCAAGTGGTTTAATTAAATATGGATTATTTTTTTAAACTTCATGTGTTCGTACAGCAGAATTAATCATTAATCTATTTTATAGTTCAAATCAAGCTTTCCCTTTTCACCTGGGCAGATTCCTGTGTGTTCATGTACATAATGACTTTCTACCTTGTGACAAAATTTTACCAAGTTCTGTAACATTAACACTGGGGTTTCTTGCTCCATAAGCTGGACCCTTTCCCTTCTATTGTGTTGATGAGATTGAATAAATGACTTCAGGTGGTTGAAGAGATTTGTCACTATGAACTACAAAAATGAAACATAATTTGAGAGTTTGGTCATGATGTACTGTTTGATTTGGTCTCCTTTAATTCTTTCCATTTACTGCTGTTCTAGATTTTGGTGGCTTAGTTTTGGCCTATAACAATGAGTTCTCTGATTGCATTCACCAAAATAATTTCACTGACACTTGTCAGTGCAAAGGCTTGAGGAATAAGGGGGTAGATAGGATGATCTCTTTTATCATGTTGCCAAGTTGTGGTGACTTAACCCATTCATGAAAGCAATTATAAATAAGTGTACATTTGGGGAGGGTTGTTTTAGGAAGGTAATCCCACTCTGTGGTGGGAGGTTGGACTGGGGGTCTCTCATATTCCCCTCTAACAAATCTGGTTTTACTGGTTTTCTTCAAGTACTGAAGAAGGCAAGGTAAATTAACTGTCTTGTAGAAGAAGTCTGTTGTGATTGACTTGTGTTTCTTTGACAATCCAGAGAAAACATAGAGAATTAGGGTTAAAAAATGAAGCATGAGGAATGAATTTTTTTTTACCGATCTCAAGATATGAGACTGTTGATAAGTTATGAAGGCAAGCTGCAGTTAAAAATCTATTCTGGCTTTGGACAGTCTCCTGGTTCTGGGATGAATGCTCTCAGATGTGTTGGTAATCTTTACTGATCTGCTTTGGATTGGAAGGATTTGGGTGGAGAATCTCTCATTTGTTGCTCTTGCTTTGCAGTACTTTTGGCTCAAGTGGACTTTTGAAAGCATAAAATAAAAATAAAAAAGTGCAATGAAAAGCAAAAAAGAACTGCAAGAATGAGGGAAACAAACCACTGTCTTGTGCTTCAAGAGTGGGCTTCTAACTAGTCTGTGGGCAGCCTTCTTTCGTAGGGCGTTCAAGGCCTCAGTTTCATGACAGTCTGAGGGCTTAAAAAATCTACTGGCTTTTCTTCTCTAAGTCCATTCCCTGCTTGTATCCCTTAAAGTAAGTCCATCTCTCCATTTCTTCTAGGGAGGAGAGTAGTAGGTGAAATTGTCACAGGTCCTCTATTTTTCTGGTTCTAAATTAAGACTTCACTATTGATGTGCCAGGTTGTGTCAATTAATGTAGGATTCCTCTCTGATTTATTGGTAGAGTCCTTAGAATGCAGAAGTAGAGTTATTTTTGTAAATTTATGAAGCCCTTTGCTAAATTTGTTTTAATCTAGACTGGTAGACAGGGTGTCAATGGTTTACGGGCGTTAGGCCCGATTCCGTGACAAAGGGGACGGGGGACCCACGGGCCCACGTCCCAGGGAAAGGGGAAAAGGGTAGGGAGATGGCCCTGAGAGCAAAGAACAGCGGCAACAATCTGAGGAGAAACAAACTAATTTACTGAATAAAATATCGGAATGCAAAACAACACACTATAATACAATATAATTACAATTTAAGCTGATAAATCCAATACAGAGAGAGAGAATGTCCCAAAATCAAGGTAGGCCTTACTCTACTACCGACGATAAGACGGCTGGAGAGCGAGGTGCTGCCAAGACGAGAGACGGCGGAAAAAGGGACGAGGTCTCGTGATCTGCAAGTTTTTATACTGTGAGCTTTTATCTTTTCCCTCCGGCTGGAAAATGGTAACAGAGGAGCAAAGTACCGTGGGGACTGTAGTAGTCCTTCTCTTCTGAGAACCAGGTACATTCACTACATGATGTTATGATGTGGAGTACCAAATCATAAAACCATGACACAGGGATATCTTAGGACACTTCCTTTGCTTTTCAACAATTGAAGTAGACCTGGAAGATCTGAGTTAACACCTCTTGATTGAAATGGAATAAGGATCCTTCATTTGAGCAGCTATTTTGGCAAAGAGGGAGCAACAGTAAGCCTCTTGGAGGAATGATTTGCACCTACAAGTAGAGCAGTAACCTTTTCTACTGAAATTAGTGTAATTGCTTCAATTTAAGCCAAGCCTATTTTATCTGAAGTACTTTAACTTACTTTGTGTTTGAAGTTGAGCCAGTTTGTCCTGTGAATAGTATCTAACTGGAATTAATGACAACTGCAAGACTTGTGTTTTTCTCCTGATTGTTCAGACATGAAAATTAGTATTTCCAGCTGTAAGACATAAAGATTGAACAGTAAAGTTTATAAAATAATCTCTGTGCTGTTGAGTCATGTCTTTTCACTTCAGAGATGTAATAGCTAAAATCTCATAATAATGAGATTTTTATTTATGTCTGTCATTGGTAGACGTTTGGAGCAGGTTCAGTGATGTTATTAAAGATGAGGGAACTCTGATCACTTTTAAAAATCATGGGAATGCAGTGAAATGTATTGTGATTAAGGTTAGCATATTACTACTGAGCAATTATGATAGACCCTATATACAGTTTCAACCAGCCCAACCGAGAATTGAAATGCTAGTTTTAAGTCACCTTCACTGAATTGCAGTTACCTTTTTTTAACCTCACAGCTGCAACATGCTAAAAGCCAGTTACAATGTCTTGTTTCAAAAGCTAAAACAAGATATTTGACTACTCCTGCACTGAGTGCAGAACAGTTATCCTCCAGCCTCATTCTGCTTCCTTGTTGCTGGACGGGTCAAAATGATAAGCCACTTAAACTTATTGGTTGGTGAACTGCTTGGCATTTCTGGTAATCTACAGCACATGCATGGGTAGATTAACAAAGCAATTTACACATTTGCCTACTGTGTGTCAACATATAGTTTGAGACTTTGGAAGCTGTCATCCCTACTAACTTTACCATCAGCGTTGTCCAGTGAAGAACAAATGCAGGTTTGGTTTTGTGTCAGAGACTTAATCAGATTCTTCATCTGCAAGGGTGTTCTTAGTCTAGTAGTGCTAAGACATGCCTGTTGAAAACAATACTGTGTCTCCTAAACTAATGGTAAGCTTGAACGTTTCTGCTGATGGCACCAAGTTGGCAGGAAGTTTCAATCTGCCTGGGAGTAGGAAGGCCCTTCAGAGCAATCTGGACAGGCTGGATCACTGGGATGAGGCCAGTGGGATGAAGTTCAGCAGGACCGACTGCCAGGTCCTGCACTTTGGCCACAACAACCCCAGGCAACGCTACAGGCTTGGGGCAGAGTGGCTGGAAGACTGTGTAGAGGAAATGGACCTGGGGTATTAGTTGATGCTTGACTGAACATGAGCCAGCAGTGTGCACAGGTGGCCAAGAAGGCCAATGGCATCCTGGCTTGTATCAGAAATAGTGCAGCCAGCAGGAGTAGGGAAGTGATCATCCCTCTGTACTCAGCGCTGGTGAGGCTGTGCTTCGAGCACAAGACTTATGAGGAGTAGCTGAGGGAACTGGGATGGGTCAGTCTGGAGGAGGCTCAGGGGTGATCTTACCACTCTCTACAACTACCTGAAGGGAGGTTGTGGTGAGGTGGGGGTTGGCCTCTTCTCTCATGTAACTAATGACAGAACTAGAGGGAAGGGCTTCAAGTTGCACCAGGGGAGATTCAGGCTGGATGCTAGGAAATATTTCTCTGAGGGAGTGATCAGATGCTGGGATGGGCTGCTCAGGGTGGAGTCACCAACCCTGGAGGTGTTCAAAAAAAGTTTGTCGTACTGAGGGACATGGTTTAGTGGGAAATATTGGTGGTAGGTGGGCAGTTGGACTGGATGGTCTTGGAGGTCTTTTCCAATCTTAGTGATTCTATGACTTAAGCAGTTGGACTATGAACCCTCTCTTGACCCTCTCCTTATTGTTTCAAGTCGTTGCCTGTGCTGTGGGCAGCACAGATCTGTGCTTATTGCTGTTTTATATTAATGAATATAGTTACTTTGTTTTCTTAGTGTAAGAGATTTGTGCATCAGTGCAGCTTCTTGGTTAGTCCTTTTTTTTTGACCAGTGTGGTGTGCGTATTGGTCAGTACTCCAACAAGATGTTCTGTGCTATAAATCTCCTTGTAAGTGTGCCTGTTGCAATTTGTTCATGTGCTCAACTCTAGTAAGCTCAAATGTATTGAAATGAACAGCAGAACAAAGGGGAGTGCATTTCATTAGTGCAGCTGGTTGTTCTGCAGCATTTTAAGTGCTAAAAAAACAATGACAGGTGAATGTATGTCTTATTATGTTGTTACAGCCTTACTTCCATGTGTAGAGCTGGGGCAATACGGACAGATGATTCTTGCATCGTTCTTAAGGTGAGCTAGTTATACAATTTTGATTAAAATAATATTTTTATGTGGATCTATTCCTGTTTTTATTTGTCTAGTATAAAAAGTAGCACAAAATCTGTTATATTGAAGATTTCATAGCACCAAGTTCTAATGATATTTATTAAAAAGAAATGCGAAAACCGACAGTTCCCTAATTGCCTTCAACCATTTATAGCAATGTGGCTCTTTTAAGAATTTTTAAATAAAGAATCGTACCAAAAGGTCTATGTCCAACAATAAATATTCCAAGGTTTGACACACAGCAGTTTGAGGTTTGTAATGATTTAAGTGACTGTTTGTAGGTTAACATGGAAACATTACTGCCTTGATCTCTGTGTATGAACAAGGCACTGTTTTGTATTTCCGTAGCTAGTTTCAGAAGACTGTAGTCAAAATGCTTGCACAACGTATAAAAGGAGTCCATCAAAATCAGACTGCCTTCAGCAGTGTGTCAAGAACTGTCCCTAAGTCCAGTGTTCTGGTAATTCTGGGGAATGGGCAGTTTCTTTTTAAGATACTGCAATAAGAAAACATATTTTGGGGCTTATTGCAGTACAGTATGGCACGTCTACACTTTTTGGTATCTACCATTCCAGGTAATTACAGATGAAAATCCACATGTTGGCAGAGTCAAACTGCCATCACTCCACCGCAAAATGCGGTTCATTCTAGTATCACTTGGGTCAGTAGTGACATTTGTTCTAAACGTAAGACTGTTTTCACTGCATGAGAACTTGGTGGAAAGTAGCCTAATGTATACTCAGTAATGCCTGAACAGTTTCTCTGTAGTCTTTAAAATTCTTTTTATCGGACGGTACCTATCTAAATAACATTGAGAATTGCTCTGGGATAGCTGTTTGAGTTTCTTCATGAACGTAGCTGCTCCAAACAATGTATTTTATTTTTATTCTTTTTAAACTCTTCAGACTCTGCCATGTTTGGTTCGAATGTGTAGCAAGGAGAGACTGCTGGAGGAGCGGGTAGAAGGAGCAGAAGCTCTGGCCTATTTGATTGAAACAGATGTGGAGCTCCAGAGAATTGCCAGCATTACTGACCACCTCATTGTCATGCTTGCTGATTACTTCAAGTATCCCAGCTCAGTGAGTGCAATCACTGATATCAAAAGGGTATGTTCCCCTTCTGAATGTTTGAAAAAAACAATAACAAATGGGCTCAACATGTTTCTTCATTCTGTTTAATCCTTGTGAGAAGGATGCTGCTGTTTTTTGTGGAACACTGGAAGATGGTTTCTGGATAGTTTAGCACAGCTTCTTCATAGGGAGTTTCATGACATTTTCCAAATATAGCAATAAAGTACTGGACTAGGGCATCTGTCGTGTTCCCCCATTTGCAGAGTTTATAAGGCTTACATTCAGTTATCACTGAATTTAATCTTCATAAGAGATTAATAGTCCATGTGATGTGGCTGGTTTCAATTCATAAGTCAAGTTGTGGAAAATGTCAAGTTCAGAGACGGTTCTTTTCTGTTAAGCAGAAAATCCTGGATGTCCTGTATCATTTCATATTATCTCCAGCTATTATCTGCACTTGGAGGAGGTTGGATAAACAGTGATCCAATATACCTTGGGGGCTAATTTTCATAGGTGTTTTAAGCACAATTCTGTTTCCAGCTTTGAATATACTTTCCGAAGCACTAGTGGATGAGTCCATCTTGGAAGCAAAACTGTTCTTGATATTCCTTGTAGGGAAGTATCATTTGTCAATTCCCTTTTTCTCTCACTGAGCCTTTAGAAAGTACCCAAAAGAACTGGATTACAGAGCCTTGTTTTTCTCCGAAACTGTCCAAAGAGGTAGAAACACCTATCAGGCTTTCATGGGATTGAATTGATTCTGCATGTACAGCTGCTTTGAAGTAGATGCAAAAATGCGAATTAAACATTAAAGAAGTGTTGGTTGCACTGTAAATTTAAATAGACAGAATGCATATTAGCAGTTGACTGGGGAGTAATGAACATTGGCCATAGTATCAAAAACATGGCAAGGCTCTGATTGTGAGCAATTACAGATATTATGACATTGCTTTAAGTGTTCAGAAAGTCTCTAAAAATAGTAATCCATAAAGGCAGGGTGCTTATTTGGAGGGGAAGGAGAAAATGCTTTGATTTATGCCCTGAAAGGTAAAAACTAGATGAGTGTGGACTTTGCAGAACAGATTACTTATTGTTGTTAAAATATTTAAAATAGACATAATACATTCTGCTCTAATGTGTCTGTACCAGGGGAAATTATTCATGCAGCTTAATTTCTGTTAGTTCTTTTATACCAGTAACTTGCTGCTTAATACTAGCATTTTTCTGGCATTTTGAGTAGACTAAAAATTTTGCTTTGTTACGTGGAACCCTTTGGAACAGTTTATAAGGCTGTCAATCGTAGAGCAACTCTGGTTGTAAAGGACAGTAAGGGTTTGTCTAGTTGGCTATTGAAAACTGCTAACAATGGTGATTGAACAACTTCTCAGTGCAATTGGTTCCAGATTTCACCAGATGAATATTTTTTTCTCAAATCCGGTTAGAACCTCACCTGTTTCAATCTGATTATTGTCTCTCCTCTTTCTGTGCACCTCCATAAAGAGTCCAGCCTCATGTTCTTTGTAATCTCCTTGAAGTGAAGGCTGCTGTTATGCCTCTGCTCAGCCTTCCCTTCTCTGGGCTGAGAACCAGGGTGTTTTCCATTTGCTCATCAAGGTCTGCTCTCCCAAAGTCAAGGCTTTGTATATACCCTCCTTCTCGCCTTGCTCGCACCTTACAGGAGCATGAATGCCACTATTACCTCTAAAGCTCATGTTCCCATTTGATTAACTTTAACGCAGTTTTTCCTCGTTTGTGAGTCATGTATCCTGTGGTGCATCACCCAAATTCACCTATCTAGCACCTGTGTTGTTACCTTTCAGAAACATCTAGACGCTTAACACTTTGCTATGTTGCCTTTATGACAGGAGTTGAAAGTTAATACTTGCCTTATGCTCTAGGTCCTGTGATTTAGGAATGGACTTCAGTTCTATTGATAAAACTTCTTTTGATTCTGTCCCAATTTTTTCCACTTCTCCTGGCTTGTTCCTGTAAGATTCTGCTGGGTAAATAGGACTATTTTTTGCCTTAATATGGTCTGGATAGAGCATATTAAGGGAAGTGTTTTGGCCTCAAATTGGTGTAAGCAGATATTATTTAAGTTGACTTATCTGTAACTCAGCAGTGACATTAACCATATTCTTAAATTATTGTGTTCAGGTGGTGAGTGTGGACATCAGATGATGAAACAGCAGGTCATTTGTATTTCTGGCTGTTCTATGTGTGGTAGACAAAACCCCAGGAAGCAGCTGCTAGTTTACAACAAATCAGGAAGTATACTTGTAATTTTTAGTGTCTGTATTTGATATCTGTACTTTATTTTAATAGCTTGACCATGATTTGAAGCATGCCCATGAACTGCGGCAGGCTGCTTTCAAGCTGTATGCTTCCCTTGGAGCAAATGATGAAGATATTCGGAAAAAGGTGAGCAAAAATGTTACCGATCAGGCAGAGCTATAGCTGAAGGGCAGTGCAAGAGCTTAGATATATGTTTTGCTCCTTCCACCTCTTTTTCTTTATTTTGGTATAAGTTGAAATGTGAAGACTTGCTTTCTGTTACAGTAATGCAGACTTTTACAGTGTGCTTTCTTTGAGTGGGATTTGAAGAAAATTTGTCTTTCAGTAACAAAATAGAAGAGTAAAGTTTGTTTATGCAAATTTTTCACAGTGATGAACTAGATTTTCAAAATAAAGTCTTTCAGCATGCTGTGGTCCTTGCTCATCAGAATAGAATGGAATAGCTTAGTAGGAAGGGACCTACAGAGATTATCAATCCAACTGTTTAGGCTATGCAGGGACATTGTTGTGGCACGTGGGTCTTTAAACATTTCTGAAACCTGTGTTTTGTGGAACAAAATTCACCTCTGTTATAAAATAAATGTTTGCCAGGAAACAAACCCTGGAAAGTTTCATCATATTGTGAAACCAAGTCGCAATTGATTCCATGATTCCGAAATGACCAAGGGGTTTGTGCTATTCAAGTGTTTGGTGTGAAAGAGAACAAATTCTACTCAAACAACAAAGAAAAGATTGGAAGATAGGAATAGTCATGTGGTTAAGAGTTTGAAATTTAGTTTGAAATTTAGTTTGCTATGTCAAACTAAAATAGCAGGTACAAGAGTCATGAGAATTTTGAGTTTATTTACTTGCTAAAGGGGGAAAATGGAAGAAAGGTATGGGCAGGTAGGATGTGGGAAATCATCCAGTTGAAAAGATAACAAGTAGGAGGATTTTTTTCAGTGGGGGACATTCAGAATCTCCAGAATTCACAGAAAGATAGAATTGTTTGAGTAGGAAGGGACCATTGAAGGCCATCTAGACCAACTCCCCTGCAACGGACAGGGACACCTACAGCTCCATCAGGTGCTCAGAGCCCCATACAGCCTGACCTTGGATGTCTCCAAGGATTGTAAAAAAAAAAAAAACCAAAACAAACAACAACAACAACAACAACAAAAACTTCTCCATTATATCCAATCTAAATCTCCCCTCTTTTAGTTTAAACCATTTCCCCTTGTCCTATCACAGCAAACTCTTCTAGAGATTCAATTCAAACCCATACTTTTCTCTTTTTTGCAGGATTGATTTCCTTAGTTAATAGCAAGGATCCCTTCTCTTACATTTCAAAGAGATGTCTTTAATAAGTGATGAGTGTGAACAGGACAAAGTTGATTTATTATATAAAAGCCATCTTTCACCATAGTATTAACTCCCTTTTATCCTAGTTTTAAATACTTGTGCTGGCCATGTCTAAATATGGAAGATGAGCAACTGTATCTTTTCCAGACGGCTTTACAACATGTTTCTAATCCATAGTTTGTGTGTATTGTGTGCACTCACACCTGCTGTCTTTCATTTTAATATGACATTGAGTAATACATTATATATATTTTATATTTTTTTCTTTATTATTATTCAAGACATTTTGAAAGCAGTAGTGGAACAAAGATTATAGATATCTTCTAAATCATATGCAGATGCACACTTTGTTCCACTTAACCTGGGACTCTAAAGTGGCTTGCCATTTTTAGCTAGTGTTTGTATGTGATATTTAAAATATTGCAGATAGGAAAGAAAAAAAAAAACAAAAAACAACCCCATAAATGTTCATATTATTTTATTCATATAATATTGATTACTTTTTGCTCTAGATCATTGAAACTGAAAATATGATGGACCGTATTGTTAATGGCTTATCTGAATCTAGTATCAAGGTGCGATTAGCTGCAGTCAGGTAGGATGCTTTTTTGATTCATACAAGCAATTTTTTTTGGTCGAAGTCTGATGTTGCACTTGCTAGAACTTCAGTTTTTCAAGAACTGAAGTTAATCTGAAATCTTCTACTGCTGGAAAACTTGTTAGGGGGAAAAATTATCCTGGACTAGCACAGTATTTTCTTTTGCTATTTGCAGGCTAATAGTCACCACATTCTAGGCTGTATTATTGTGTGCAAAAGCTATGTGTATGTAGAAGCATAAGTATACCTCTGTGTATGTACTTCTTTCACAACGGATGATTCTTTTCTGTTTTAGATGTTTGCACAGCTTGTCCCGTTCTGTTCAGCAGCTCAGGACAAGTTTTCAGGATCATGCTGTATGGAAACCTTTAATGAAGGTAAGTAAAGTCAAGTTACAACCACACAAGCTTTCTGCTCGGTTATAATATCATGGAGGATTTGGTGTATGTTTAATTTGCATGTATTTCAGTAGAATCAGAGCATATATGACCTAGAAATCAAATTCCATGACCTTTTCCTAAGAGTCTTAAACAAAAAGCTAAGCAGGTAGCAAAGGGTGCTGCAGTCCATGCTTTCCTATTTTTCATCTTTTTTTTTTTTTTTTTGTTATCAATAAAGCTACATTATTCCTAATATTTAGTGTAGTAGCACTCTAGGACTGTATGTCCTTCAGTTTTAGGCTCAGACTAGATGGAACAGCTCAGGCTTGGTCTGTAAGTGCTACAAGAGAATTTAGATCTGTTTTCTCCTGTAATTCTCTACCTTCTAGATCTTATTGTAAATACTAAAACTGAAGCTGAAGAACTCTGCAAGACTTTTTAAAAGACTATTTTTCTTATAAAATGCAATTATCCACAAGATTAAAATACATCCAGATGCACCTGTTGTTTCTTGCCCTGTAGTGTGATTGTCACTAAGTGCAGATAAATAAACTGGTTTCTTAGCGTTTACATTTTTTAGCTCTTGAAAATGGGAACGAGCCAATTCTGCAGGAAGCCTGAAGGCTTAGGCAGTATAGACACCTGTGAGAATCACAAAGAGAATTGTCTGAAATGAACCTGACTCTATTCAGAAGTAAAATAGCCAGGCCCAAGGAAGCCTCGTCAGCAAAGTTGAACTGATGAACCTGATAATGAGGCACAGTTACATGAGCTGACTGTCTTCAAGCTTCAGTCAAAGTACTGCAAGGAAGTAAAAGATCAGGAGATCCTTCACCTATTTCTGGTGGTTTGGATGGTTCTGTACAAGAAAGATGCCTGTTGGACATTCTACTCAGGCCTGAGTAAAGTCTCACTGACTTTCTCTGATCTGCTTATGTTCTAATTCTCAAAAATTACGGACTGTACAAAATTGATTTGCTGGTCATCTTATTGGCCTTTTATGATGATGTGTGAATTAGAAGCCCTGAAGTATGGGTCTACATTTTACTATAGTTTCATGATGGAAATGATGAAATTATTTTCTGACAAGATATACAATACTATACCTATTACATGAAACACTAATTCTTGAGTTGTATGTGTGAGTTGTGATGATAATCCATGGGATAATTAACTGGGAAGTCAAGAGAGATTTGACCATGCAAGTTCTGTGCGATCACTATGGCTGATCAATACTCATCGCTACTCTGATCAATACTCATAGTTGTCATCTGAATGGGCTTGGAGGGAATTGTTTGAATGAGGTTGCAAAAGTCCTAAACTGGAAACATCAAAATGGCTAGAAATGTTAAACTAAAATAATGGGATTGCTTGAAGAAGTGAAACTAGTTCAGAGGGGGTGGTCGTGTGAAAAAACTTTGCAAACACAGCTGCTGGCTGTTGCTCATTGTGATTTTTATTAAATAAGCTGCAGTCAGGAACTTCTGTATGTTCATTCCAAACTGGCAGGAATTAAGTGAAAAATAAAATAAATTTTAAATAAAGATAAATTAATATTCAATCTAGCTTAATAGTAACTACATATGTTTATTCTCTCTTCCCTAGCATATATAGATGTATTGAAGAGGAGGGCTTACATCTATAGGGCATGTGTAAATGCACTTTTTGTGTAAGACTCTGTAAATGCAGTAATTGTTAATGTTTGCCTGCTGCTCTGAAACAGAAATCGGTACAGACCACCCTCACCCATTCCCCTTTCCTTGCTGGAGGAGCAGTTGCATCCTCCATTAGCTGGCCGATCTCTTCCAGACCATGCTAGGGGGATGTTCTGTTTAAGAATAGCATCAGTGGATCCCACCTGAGATCTTGGCATGCCTAAGAGAGTTTAACTTGTTTGAGATTTCTTACTTTCCCAAAAGGACAAGTACGAGAAAATTTGCTGTATTTTATTGTGCTTTCCTCAAGATATAGAAGTTTTGAGGAGACACCTGGAGCTTCCTTTTTTTTTTTTTAAAGCATGGCACAGAGATGTTCTACAGTTCACAGCCTGTTCTCTGTTGAAAGAATGGCTGCTGAGCAGAATTATATCCATGCTTTGCAGAATGGACTTTGTTCCCATTGATGTCTTTTAAAACCCACTTGAAAGCTCTCAAATCTGACTTCTGTGAAGCAGCTTTGCATTGCTCCAGCTTGTCATGTAATGAGAAGTATCGCGTTGAGTTGAATGAGCACTGTCCGAATCTGCACTACAAAGTGCAGCATAATTACAGGTATTCCATTTCACAGCGATCCCTGCCTTATCCTACTAGCTGACAGAGATTCTCCATTCTCCCCTTCATGACAACAGGTTTTACAGAATGCTCCAAATGAAATTCTGGTAGTAGCATCTTCTACGCTATGCAATCTTCTTCTAGAATTCTCACCAAGCAAAGAGGTTAGTGTTTGTCTGTTACCTCTCGTTGTTTCTGGATAAAAGCTACCCTATAGAGTGGTTCAATAGCCGTAAGAGTATCCTGATGGGTAGCAACTATGTGTTAGTCATCATAGAGTTGTAGTGTTAGGCAGACTGAAATCACTGATTGCTTGTTAATAAAAAGCAGATCTGCTTACAGTGCTGTGACAGTTGAATATTGTTGAGTAGTTAAACTGTAGTCTCTGAAGGAAAGAAAAAGTAGACATGAAATTTTTGACTTATAAAATAATGATTATCTGAAAAACATGATCTTGATGTTTTCAGTCATTTCTGAGAGACAGAAAATTATAAAATAACACCACCACCAATATTTCACTGACCCCTGGGCTTTCTTGTTCAAACTGCTAGTCACAGCCTGCTTAGTGTTTCTACTTGTAATTGGATTGAAATACTGAACTGCTAATTGGATTGAAATATCAGGACATGGTTCATGTAAAAGTATCATTGCCAAAATGAAATACTGCTTGAGCAAAATGAAAGAGTTTTTAGAAATGTTAGATTTGAAAATATCTATAAACTGATTTTTTGTAATATATTGCATTTTTTCTATATAGTATTTTCAAAAGTATATGTAAATTATCAGTCACTTAAAGCTGAAACAGATCTGTATTCTTCTCTGCGAAATTGCTGAGTCAAAAATTTTAAAATTTTGGAAGTTCTTCTATCTCTCGTGCCTATGGAGAGTTCTCTGTGAGTCAGTCAGCCACCAAGGCCATGGAGAAATGGTTCCCTGGCAGCTCATTGCAGTGTACAAGCATGTGGGACCAGGTGAACTTTGGCTCAAGCTGTCTGTTTCTGTTACAGACTTGGGCTGGAAGGGACCTTAATGCCCATCCAGTTCCAAACTCCCTGCTGTGCGCTGGCTGCCCCCCACCCCCAGCTCAGGCTTCCCAGGGTCCCATCCAGCCTGGCCCTCAGCACCTCCAGGGATGGGGCACCCACACTTCTCTGGGCAGCAGTGTCAGGGCCTCATCACTCTCTGAGTAAATAATTCTTTCAGTGCTCATGAATATAGGGCGTGACTTGGTTAGTTCATCAAAGTGGACCAAGCATGTTGGAATCTGAAGAGTGAGATATAAGCAAGACCCTTTTTTAAAATTATATTTACTTTTATTTGTATGTCTAATTATTCTGAGTATTGTTTTAAAAGTTTTTTCCTAACTTGTTCGTTTTAGCCTATTTTGGAATCAGGAGCCATAGAACTTCTGTGTAGTTTAACACAAAGTGAAAATCTTGCCTTGCGAGTGAATGGCATTTGGGCTTTAATGGTGAGTGAAATACTGATGGAATAATGTTCGCAGTTGCACTTCTTAAGTAGTTTGTTATTGTGACTTAAAGAAGTTGTGAGTTGTTACTAAAAATAGTGTAAGTGAAGTCTGGTTTTTTCATTCTGTCCACTTAAAGAAGGAAAGCCCTATCAGCCTGGAACACTTCAGCAGTTAGAGATGAATAAAAACCCTTTCATTCAGATACTGATTTAGTTGTCTGGATCATTCAGCAAATATTTGAGCAGTGTCAATAGTGTGATGGGGACAAATAAAAGCAAGTAATAACCAGGTCAGCAAAATCAAATGTAAAACTGTGTGGACATTGATTTACTGCATAACTATAAATTCACTCTTATGGGGAATTTGTAGTTCTTTATAACAATTTCAGGATTAATTTAGCAAGGGTATATATATGCTTGCAGGTAATAGTCTACTAAAACTGAAAACTAAAGCTTAAGGTTTAAAAAAAGTTGTCTTTTTCAGAATATGGCATTTCAAGCTGAACAGAAGATCAAATCAGACATCTTACGAGGTCTGAGCACAGAGCAGTTATTCCAGTTACTTTCTGATTCCGATGTAAACGTTCTGATGAAAACTTTGGGACTGCTCAGGAATCTTCTATCTACTCGCCCAGTAAGTAGAGCTGCAGACAGAACTCCTTCTGATCAAACATGCAGACAATACAAATTATTACTTTTTTGACAAAACAAAGATTTTGACTGAGAATGCAAAATGTTTTTCTGATTGCTGTTTGATACGTTGCTAAAACCGAGGGCTCTACTTTGCATTTATCCAAGTATCTGTAAGCATAAGTTCAAACCAGTGTCAGAAAAAACTGGAAAGAATTCTGTACATCCACTGAAACTTGGTAACTATTAGCAAATACAGAACTAGGCAGTTACATTTAATTATCAATTCCATTACATTTAGCTTCCCACAATATTTTCTTAAAAATCTTTCATTGAAACTTGTCCGGAACAGCAATGAGAGAGTTGCATTTGTGAGAGGTGCTTTGTATTTAGGATACCTAATGTTTCTTCTTTCTTGACACCTGCAATATTTCACTCTTACCCAACTATATATTGAGTACAGACTTCTTGAATTTGACTGTGGGACTGTGCACTTTAAAAAAAAAAAAAAAAAAGCATACGCTCATTTTATATACTAAAATAAAATGGTTTGAAAATATAAGCCTATGAATTGTTTTTGTCAGGGAGAAAGAGATATTGGTGGAGGAAAAGAAAGGGGTGATCCCCTGTGAAGAACAGAGGGAAAACATGCAGCAAACATTTGGCAAGCCAGTATTTTTGCTGGCTTGAAAAATACCACAAAGCCTCTACTGTGCATTTATCACGTATTGTGGTTCTACTATAAAAAGGTCACTGCAAAATATCTTCTGATATTTGTGCTCATTGAATCTCAATAAGCTTCATAGAGAATTTGCGCTGTCTTAATGTGAAAATTTTCATGTGAAAAGAACTTGTCAATCATTAAATTCACTCTGAGCTCTGACAGCAAAATCTCATTATTTTAAGATGTTATTTGTCTGATACTGTCCCAGCTTCACCTACTGTGTGTGATGCTTTAGAGCCAGACTCAACCATTCTCATTCTGTAACCAAAAGTTTCTCCAGAATAACTCATCCAGCTCTTTTGAATCAAGTTTCAGTGCTAGAAGTCCTACAAGAATCTCTATCGTTAAGAAGTTCCAGCTGAAAACTATAGTGTGTGCTATGCACTAGTTATCTGTGGTGGCTGTTTGCTGTCGCTTCTAAATTTTGGTATCAGCTCATCCAGTAGATTTAGTTTCACATATTTTCTGCTACTCCTTATGACCACTTATATTCTTGTACAGGTGTTTGTAGTCCTTAATCATATGACCTTTTTACCTGTAAGTCTCTAACCATGAGACAGATTTCCTAGACTATAAGTAATTTATTCATCTTATCTTTCTGAATCCTTTAAGGTTTTTTTTTAATGAGGATATCAGACCTGGTTGCAGTGTTCCAGTAAGTGTAGCAAAAGTTCCAGGTGGAAAAAATCACACCTCTTTAGCCCTCTTTGATGTCCTCCTGTTATCAGAGAAGAAAAGGTGATTCTTTCTAACTGCAGCATTGTACCGAGCTTAAATCCAGCAGGATTTAGTCTTCAGACTATGGCCAAATAGGAAACCAGTGGTTTTTTTCTACAGGTTTCAGTGAAGTCAGAGCCAAGGCTCATATCATCCTCTCTCAAACAAGACCGGGGTTCGTATGAAAAGGAATATTATCAAGTGTTTCTGCTGCATTGGATTTTGGGTTTTGGGAGACCTTGCTATGAGCTAGGAACTTTATGCAGTGTTGCTTCTCTTCACTTGAAGTAATTTGTGTTGGAATGCCACCTCTGTGTCTGGAAAATTGCTCTAACTTTACTTCATTGCTTTGACAGCACATAGACCATATAATGAGCACTCATGGGAAGCAAATCATGCAAGCAGTGACCCTCATTTTGGAAGGGGAGCACAATATAGAAGTCAAAGAGCAGGTATTCTTTTTTTTTGTTTGTTTTATGTTCTCATGACAGAATACAATTAAAGAAACACCTAAAAATGCTTACTGTTCTCATAATGTAATTTTGCTTTGAAATTATGATGTGCTGTGACTACTTTACTGAAATCTATCCATTTAATAACTTTAGTATCTACAGGAACGTTCCTCTTCAGTGCATTATTAAAAACACGTTTGAATTGAATTGAGAATGCTATTTAGATTTTAAAAGTAGGAGAACACTGTACATGAGAGCAGAATAACGAAATCTAAAGTAGCAGCATGGCAAAAACAGGACAGCAGGGACATGGGAAGAGAAAGAAGCGAGTATTTCATGATGGGAAAAGCTTTATGGTTATTTGCTCCTACAGCAGCTGTTGGTGCAGTCAATAATAAAGAATAGTGTCATTGCCTGCTTTGCTGGCAGTAGAACATGTTCTGCTGGGAGTTGTGGCATCTCAGCTGTTCCTGGGGGCTGTGGGAGCCAACAGTGGTCAGAGCAGAGGAGGCAGTAGCAGGGAGAAGAGCATGCTGATGTAGCCCAAGATAAGATCAGGAGGGACATGCTTTGAAAAATTACAGCTAGAAGAATAAAAATATACATGAGTAAAGGGAAATTGAAAGAGGACATGTCCAATGGGGAAAAGCATCTCTGGTTTTAGAACAGCATAAGGGTGCCAGCTTACGGGGATACTTGCTGTGAGGCTACCACAGCAAAAGCAAGAGGATAGACGGCAGAATTTGGCTAATTAACAGTTATGAGAGATGAAGCAGAACCAAGCCTCTCTCTAACTGTCTTCCTTATACAGGACATGTGGTGAATAATGGGGGCATTGAGAAGCTGCAGGAGATTGCAGAGGATTCCTTTGGCTTAAAATGGATATTGGTAGTGAACAGCATGGCAAATGTCTTTAATGCTAAATCCAGAGTGATCTAAATCTCTGCTCAGTGAAGAGTGGGCTGAAGGTAAAGAGGTCTCGTGTGGCTGTTTAAAGTGCAAAATTAGCAAAAAATACCAACCCACGCACAAAAAAAACAGACTACGTATGTAGCAAGTTTAATGAAACCATGGCTGTGAAACAGCTGAGGATTAAACAGTTGTTTCTTTCTAAATAGTTTTATCAAAAACTCTAGTTAAGTGAAATAGCCGTTATTGCAACAGAAGATAATTTTGCTTGCCAAGCCTCTGAGAACTATTTTGGAGGAGAAAGTGCACCACCTACTTTGGAGGAGAAAGTGCAACAGACGAAGACTGTTGTACTAGAGCTGAATGTAGGCTTTAAGTTTTGGGACCTTAGTATACAGAGCACCTTGCTTACTCTTGCGATGAGATGAGCAGCCTGTTTTTGTTTTAGAACTAACTCAAACACAACACCGTGTTACACAAGAGTGTGCATTTCTAGTAGGATGGTGCTTATCACTGTCTGGCTTGTTGGTATGTTGGCTTTGGGAAATAATAGATGTCTGCAACTGCTAATGTGAATGCAGCTTAGACAAAGGCATCACACATGTTCTGGTCGTTCTCCAGAGCCCTCCTGCAGCCACATGTACAGAAAATATGGCTGATTTCTTGCACAGCTCTTAGGGGAAGAATTTGCAGGGCATCTTCCTGTGCCTTGTGAGCACCAGGAAAGCTGCTTTTGCAAGTTGTAATGCCTTGTGCATGTAGTGCAAACATGGGCTTTGTTGCTTCAAGGTTATTTTGTAAGATGGCTTTTCTAATTCACAAGAAATAAGCAGGTGCATTAGCAGTTTACTTGAGCTACCTCTGCAGGTAAGATGTGTGATTAGAACTTGTGGAAAAAAGATATTTCTCTGAGGGATCAGCAGATATAGACCTCTGCTTTTCCCTTTCCTGGCTGGAAGAACTAGATGGATGTGTTTTTTTTTTTTTTCCTAGCTTCTGATACTGAGTAGGCTCCCAATGTATTGTATCTTTTCTATGCACTGTGTATTTCCATAAGAGACTTAAATTTTACTCATTGAAACGAATTAATGAATGTTGCTTAATATTTTAGAACAGCAAAAACTGTTTTTTTGGAAGGGCTGTTCAGCCACAGTTGTTACTATTTTGGCACTGGCGAAATGTAAGCAAGCTGGAAACTCCAGATTAAAGATATTAAAACTAATTAAAATAATTGTTTGTTACAATTTCAAAGCTGTCAGGAAAACTATAAATTATGGGATGTGATCTGCAGCCAATTATCTTAACAGTTTTTCTCTGTTTCAGACGTTATGTATACTTGCCAATATAGCAGATGGAACAACAGCAAAAGAACTGATTATGACCAATGATGACATTCTGCAGAAAATCAAATACTATATGGTATGGGGAAATTTCTCTTCAATGTTTTATTTTGATCTTTTGTCAGATTTAAAGGTGACACTTCAGCATTTAGTCATGTAAATTGTTAGACATTGTCATGCACTTAGCTCTTCTCTACCCGGTTGTGTTTAAGAAATCATGCTGTGTAGTTCTATATGGCAGATTAAAAGGAAGATCCGGTGTTATTTCCCATAACAACGTTATGCTAACTTAAGCAATACCTTTAGCAGTTCTACTTGGAAAATGTTTAGTGATCTTGAAAAAGGGACATCCTGTAGATCTCTTCCTAAGTATTTAAGAGGAATTGACTGAAAACTACTGAAGAGCTACTGAAGTGTCTTACATTATAGTGTTATCTTTGGGAGAAGTTATAGATACAGAATTTGTCCCAACTTTTTCTACCTCGTTTGTTACAGGATGAATGCCAAAATGTAAGTGTGAGAAATTCTGTATCTCTTCTTCTAAATTTGAATACTATTTTTTTTCTGTATTTAGAGTCATTCAAATGCTAAACTTCAGCTTGCTGCCATGTTCTGTATATCTAATCTCATATGGAATGAAGAAGAAGGTAAGAAAGCCACATTATTAATACACAGACTAGTTACTACCTTGATCAAAAGGCTAGTGTTACATACTAGTCATTATTTGTAGTGTGCAGTACAATGGAATCTAAAGCATAAAAGGAGAGATCATTATAGGTATAATATGGAAGAAGTGAGTGTGCTTGGGACATAGAAGAAAATGCAGGGAGCTGTTCTGGGGCAGGAAGGGAGGAGGATGTTGTCAATAAAGAGGAACTGATGAGTGTCACACAGATTCCACCTGCATCATTTCTGCAAAATCTGAAAACAATTGTAATGAAAGAATCCTAGCAGGGGGATTGTGGAAATTCATCACTGGAGGGAGCAGGCTGACTGGGGAGGATAGATGGCAATGGATTAGTAAAGGACCTTGTTGGAAAGATGGTTTTCCCTGACTTGAATGCGTTGGGCAGTGAGAGTCTGAAACCAGTAGGATTTGTGGGTGGAAGTGGGAAGAATGGGGAAAAAGAATTGTAACCTGTACCTCTAGTGGAAGGTATGTGGGAGGGAAGTGAAGGATGCTGCACCACAAAGAAAAAAAGTGGTTTTCTTGCGAGGGATGGAGAGGAGAAATGGAGGCAGCAGTGCACAGCTGGAAGGAGAACGATGGATGGGAGGTGGTGTGCTTTGAGGAGTGGTGAGGCTGGGAGGAGGACATTGTTAGGTGGATGATTTACAGATCTTCAAATTGACCATGCTGCTTTTCAGTAAAGAAATTGGTGCTGTTAGGGTATTTTTTCTACTTTGTAACGTATTCCATCTTTCTCAGGTCACTGAATTTTATTCAGCAGTGTCAGTTATGTTCCAGATGGTTTTCTGCTCACAGTGCTACAGCTTAGACTTAAAAATACACCTCCAGTTAAGTGTTCTGTGTATCCAAATCAGAAAGATGAGGTTCAAGAAGCTTGACTTCAATTGCTTGCGTTAGGGTAAAAATTGTTTGGGATTTTGCCTTTGAATTTTTTTTTTCTTTAAGCACATGCATGCTAAAATACAAAAAAGAAAGTAAAGCTCTGTTTTGACATTGCCACAGCTGAGGGAGTTTTACATTGCTGTGTTTTTGCTGAACTGTGCTCCATGTCCCTCTCCTCAAGCTATTTTCTGCTGCCACTCCTTTTTTCTGTTCTGCATATGTTTATTTTTGGTGGTATTTCCAAGAATGTAATTTATTGTTGTAGGTTCACAAGAACGCCAAGATAAACTACGAGACATGGGAATAGTAGATATTCTACATAAATTGAGTCAGTCATCGGATCCAAATCTGTGTGACAAGTGAGTCCAAATAAAAAATAAAATCCAGAAACAAGATTAGAGGGGAATCTCTGCTTTTATTAGATGATTTTTTTCTGAGATGCTGAGTTGGCTTCAGTCTTGGAATGGACTGTCAGGGTCATGTTAGCATGGTTAGGAGGTGTGGACTCAAAGGAAAAGCAAAACTTCTCAATTCAAGTCCTAATAAACACTGAATTAGCTGAAATATTGATGAAGCTGTAACCATAGATTTTTGGAAGGCATTCTTAACAAAAATGTTGTGCAGTGTTAGATCATCTAAATTGTCCTGTTCTGACTGCTGCTTTTCACCCTCTCTCTTCACTGTATGGTGTTAGTAGGGGCAGTCTTCCTGACAAGAATAATGTGCTTCTTGCATGTGCTGAATTCCTGATGTGTGACAGATTCATTTCTCAGCTAAAAACCCTGCTTTTCATGGTACATCTGTAGTACAGAAAAATAATTGCTTTTCACCAGCTGAAGGGGGATTTCTTTGTTTAAAAATTCAGTGTTATATACATCTTAATCCCCACCATACCTGAAAGTTGCTTAGGTTATGCTGAACATCTAGTGTACATGATTAGATTGTTTTATTGCAGGGTGGATGCCCACACAGCATTTCTGAACCAAAAACTAGATTCTTCCAAACTGAAGGAAGCAGCTATTCAGTTTCCTGTCACCTCACTAGTTATCTTCCCTATCTTGCTGATGTAACTTGTATTTTTGTTCATACAGTTGTTCACAATAAAGCCAAAGCCCAACAATTAACAGCTTGTTTTTCTCTTGCAGGGCAAAGACAGCACTCCAACAGTATCTTGCATGATCAAAGGCTAACTGAATCTATGGACACCCCTCGTCTACTTAAGGAACAGCAGGAAATACTCCTGACTCCTTATATTTGCACAAGTCACCTTGGGCTGCATTTTTCTTAGGTGCAGGGAGCTGCTTTGCAGAAACAGTTTAAATGATCAGGTCTCCAGTGCACTTGAGAATTTTTTTGAGGTAGTTTCTTTACTCAGAGGACTCCTGGGGGGTTGTTTTGGTTTGTTTGTTTTGTTTTTTCCTGAGCTACCTGGACTTTGGAATAGAACAATCAGTCATCATTTTCCTTTTGGGCCTACAATTTTCTGCTTTTGCTGCAGCCTGTGTGTGTGGAAATGTGTGAGTGTGTTTGAGTGTGTGTGTGTGTGTGCATGGATGAATGTGTGTTGGGTGTGATACCTCAATTTTGTTTTTCCTTTTTTTGTGTGAAAGTCTTTTTCTACAGGTTTTCAAGGGTTAACCATTGTTTGCTGTACGAATACTTCAATGAATTATATACAGTTTGAATGAAATGTTATTTAAAAAACAAAAACAAAAACTGTTGTATCCCATAAAGTTTATTTTGAATTTTGAACAGATGAATGTTTTTAAGTAAAGTATATGCATTTCTGAACTTCACCTTAATTTACATTATACTCATTTTTAAAGAGGAAAGTAGGAGGAGACAGTATATCCCAAATTATAAGCAGCACATTCTGTTCTGACAAGATCCAAGAGTTAGCATTGTACTACCATGCAAGATCACTTGGTACTGATGAAATACTCAAATCAGTAGAATGGGTCAGCTGCATTGTTCTACATTCCTGTACATTTTTAGAGGAAAGTCTCATGCTTTGGAGTTAGCATGACTGTTGACTTCTCTGGGAAGTGACAGGTGGCTGCAATATTAGCAGGCATAAGCTCTTGCTCTAGAAGCCAAGAATTTTCTCTGATAATTGCTGAAGGATTAGTTGATTTCACTAATGATATGTATTTGCTGATCCCTAGTATCAGTGGAGAGAACAACACATTGCCAAAGCTACACTTTGAAGAGACCAGAAGGACCTGGGAAGCAGTGATTAAGGGATTGCTTTTGTTTTGCATCCTTTACATTCAGACATAGTTAAGCAACATACAAATTATTTCCATTAATGGGTGCATTAAGTTGGGGAAGGGATGGATTTTTTTTTTTTTGCTCAGTCATGTTGCTATAAATTTTGTGTATATATACAGATATACACACTTGCATGGATTTGGATACCTGGGTGATAAGTGATGGGACTTCACTGTATTCAGAAGCCTAAATTGTCTGTAAGTTCCTGAAACGGTGCCTGTAAGTGTGGAGAAAAATTGTGGGTACAAATGAAGACTGTGTGTAAGGTTAGGCTGGAATGCAAGACCCCCCAGTGGCTTCAGGAGTCAAGTATGCATAGGAGCAAATGGGAGCAGCAAGAAGCTCTCCTTCATGCAGTTCAGGGTTCCTGCTTTCTTCCTATGTCTACTTTCTAATTTCAGTTTAGGCCATAGTTTCAATAGTCGGCATCTCCAAACACTATATTTACATAGCACTAACAGGCAAGCTAAAGGTTGCAGCCTATGTCTTAAACCAAATCTTTAATGTGTTACATTGAGCTTCAGGAAGGCTGCCACTACAGGAGAGGTCTGTAACATTGCTAGCCAATTCTGATAAGTATCTTAATCTTTAATTTCTAATCAGAAGGTCAAATTGTGATAGCCTTACTTTTTTCAGAGGTCACTGCTCATGTCAGAAAACGTGACCACGGTTTGGCCTGGAGTTTGAATGTGCTATGTATCAGATAACTGTTATCACTTGGTTGCAGAGGAGAATATATACATTTGATGTAATTTTTTCCACTCTTGAACGACAAATAAAAACAAGCACCTGACACATTTTCCCCAGGCACTGCAGTAAGCGACTGGCAGTTTTTATGTCCTTCTGCAATTTTTTTGTGATGGACTTTGGAGGCCGAACAAGAATGAAAGTGAAAATATGTGAGAACTTGATGAGTACCAGTACCTCAGAAATGAAGTCTTATAAAATCCCATCAGATATATTTTGGCTTGAACTGAGGAGAAGTTCTGAGACAGGTATTGTGAATGTAAAACTTTACAGTGTGTATCTGGCTTCTAAATTCGCACTCCTATGTACATTTAGGAGCTGCAGTTCTTACATATCTCTTTTCCCCCCTCCTCCCCTAGTTCAGTTTTCTGAAAACAAGCCTGAGTTTGATTCTTTTAATAAAACTTTGGTGCCTAAAAGTGTTGAGAAGAAAGGTGAGTAAGTATCTATGTACATCTTTTGAGGTGGTGGGTTCCTAAAATTCTACCAGAAAAGATAAAAACAATGCTCAGACAATCTTGTTGCTGCGTCAGAACAACTGACATTTCCCACAGGTGTTGGCAGGGCAGACTGTTGGATGAGAACGTTTTTACGTTCAGTTAAGCTTTGTCAATAATTTTTGATGTTGCTATGTAGGTATGTACAAAGAGAAGAAAATGAATAGTGTAAATAAAAAGAACTTTACCAGAACATGTAGGTTTTTCTGAACTTCATGGAACAGTCGGCACTTCCTTTGCCATCTCCTCCGCAGCCCCACAGTTGCTACCTGAGACTGCCATGGAAACAAACGTGTTGGCCAGGCCTTTGCCAGCTTCATTTGGGTGGTGGCATCTCTTAAGCTAGTTTGCAGAACCAAAGCAAGCAGAATTTGTCTGGACGTGGTACAGATGATCAGACTTCTGCCATCTTTGTGCCATTTCTCTTCCCGAAAACCAATCCTAATCAATTTTGTAAAGTGTATTTGCTCTTTATATCTGTTTGCAGTGTCCAGTGATGATAACCATTCTCTCAAAGGTTACATGTGTCGAAGTGATCGGTTTTGCTTGGAGG
>NC_034412.1:23703647-23800395 GCF_002078875.1 Numida meleagris | reverse complement strand
TTTCCCGAAGGGGTGCCAGGGAAATGGGCCATTCCCCCAGCAGTAATCCCCCACACCCCACCCGACAGATAGTGACCCCACTGCATATACCCCAGGGGCGGTGCCAAAGGCATGGCACCCCCGGGTACATACAGAGGAGGAACTCCCCCTTCTTTCTTTTCTTTAGTACCTCCCAGATTGTTCTCATCACAACAATTCCCCTCTGTTAACGAGGCATTTTCCGAGGTCTTTATCTCTGATTCAACTCCCTCTGTCTCTGTCTTCCCCTTATCTTCTCCTTTCTTCCCCGAGTCCGAATGCAACAGCGCGTATGCTGCTTGCCAGACTTCTCTCTCTGTCTTAACCATCTGAAAGAGTTTAACAAGCAACCCATATGCAGGTAGCAGTTTCTGTGTCTCCTTATCCCCTTCGCATGCCCCCCTGAATAACTCCTCCCCCACTTTATCAAGGACGCCCTTACTCAAATAATGAGAAGGGTCAGTCGCCAGACCACGCCGCAAAATCCATTTAAACAGCGGCATTAGGTCCTTTTTTATGCACTTCGCAGCCTGCCTGTGCTGCCATCCCCTTCAGCATACTCACCATCCTCTCCAGCGACGAAGACATACTGGAGTACACTGTCGAGCGCCCCTGCGCTCCAAGCACCTCTTCGTGCTCCCCCTCAAGCGCCCCTGCGCTCCAAGCACCTCTTCGTGCTCTCCCTCGAGCGCCCCTGTGCTCCGAGCGCCTCTCCGCACTCCGTCTTATCACGTCGGGGTCACCAATTGTTGTCTACGACAACGTACTAAGGCTTCCCTTCCATCCGCACCTCTGCGTGCAGGGGCATACAGGACATATACACGGTATGTAGCGCTGAGATGCCAATTTAATGCTGCGCAACAAGGCTACTTATACCCGTACACGCGACCGCCCCATATACCCGTGACCCCCCCCTGCTCCTCCCAGGTGCTCGCAGGCACCACCCGCCATGGCTCCCCGATTCCTCCCTTGGTACTCGCAGGCACCACCCATCCCATTTAATCCCGCACACAGCACCTGCTGTTAATTAAAGCACTACAAGCAGTAAATTCCACACATACACAGCTTACTTCTTAACTAAGGTCATACCGTAAATCTTTGAGAAAAGTCAGCTACGCGCTACCAGGCATGTAATGTTTCCCAACAGATAGCCTTTTCCTTTCCATACACACAGCTGAACCCAGTTACAAACAGTTTCAGGGACAGAATTACTGGCAACAATAGCAGATCCGTTTCTAACTGCACAACTGCTTTATCATAGAATGGCTTAGGTTGGAAGTGACATTAAAGACTGAGTTCCAGTCCCCTGACCCCCAGATCAGGCGGCCCTACCCAAACTGGCCTCAAACACATCCAGGGATGGGACATCCACAACTTCCTTAGCAACCTGTTCCAGTGTATCACCACCCTCTAAGTAAAAAATTTCTTCCTAGCATCTAACCTTGATTTTCCCTCTTATTTTAAAGCCATTTGCCTTTGCTCTATCGCTATCTTCTATCGCTATCTGCCAGTGAAAAGTCATTTCCCTTCCTACTCATAAGCTCCCTTCAAGTACTGGAAGGCTGCAGTGAGGTCTCACCAAAGCCTTCTCTTCTCCACATTGAACAGTCCCAGCTCCCTCAACCTTTCTTCATAGAAGAGGTGCTCCAGCCCTTTGATAATCTTTGTGGCCCTCCTCTGAACTCATTCCAACAGCTCTGCATCCCTCCTGTGCTGGGGGTCCCAGGCCTGGACACAGTACTCCAGGTAGGGCCTCACAAAGGGCATAACAGATGGGGACAATCCCCTTCCTCTCCCTGCTGCCACCCCTCTGTTGATGCAGCCCAGGATACTGCTGTCTCACATTATGTTTTTCATCCACCAGGATTTCCAGGTCCTTCTCCACAGTGCTGTTCTCAAGGAGTTGTTCTCCCAGTCTGTAGGCATATCTTGGATTGCCATGACCCAAGTGCTGCACCTTGCACTTGACCTTGTAGGTTAGGTCCACACCATTAGGTTCACATGGACCCACTTCTCAAGCCTATCCAGGTCCCTCTAGATGGTATCTCTTCCTTCTACTGTGTACCTGTACCACTCATCTTGGTGTCATCAAGAAACATGCTGAAAATACACTCAATCATAGAACCAAAGAATGGCCTGGTTTGAAAAGGACCTCATGAGGACCATGTTTTGTGAACATAGAGCTGCTCCTATCTGTTTACAGAGGACCTCATCCACTTGGTCTTCCTGATCAGGCAGCCTGTAGCAGACCCCCACTATGATGTCTCCTTCCCTGCCTTCCCTTTAACCTTAAAACATAAGCTCTCAGTCAGCTTCTTGCCTGCCTCCAGGTGGAGCTCCATGGACTCCAGGTGCTCACTGATGTAGAGGGCAACACCCCCTCCCCTTCTTTAGGAAAGACAGGCAAGGGAGAAGTTATACCCATCTATTCCTACATTCCAGTCATGAGGGAAGATCTCAGTACAAAGAACTGCGTAACAGCACTTCATTGCAAAGCTAGTGTCCTAGAAGACAGCATTTAAAAATTGTTATTTTATTCTAGCTTAGATTGGTCTTCTTCACACCCTTAATATGGCTAGACTCACAGCTTGTTCTCAGATACTTCCTGGGAATAGTTTCCAGTTGGAGGAAAGAAAAAGCAGCAGAAACTAACAAGAATTTATTCCTATTCCACATAACGTAGACTGAAAGTCTATATTTCAGATGTTCCAATTTTGTTTAAGTAGACCATAGTAAAGTGACATCATTTGTATTTTTTGCTATGGAATTCCCTTGTCAATACTAAATTCAAGTAGAATATGCAGAAGAAAACAAGTGATTTCGCAAATCAGCTGTGCTTTTGACTTTAATGTTAGGACCATGCCTCCAACTTATGTGGAAGTACACAAACAGTGCCGTATCAGTCCCTTCTAGATAGAGGTTATCTCCTGTCATGAAAATAACATACATAATTCAGCAATGTCAGCTCAACACTAGTAATGTTTGCTGATGAAAGTAATGTCTAATCTCAGCTCTAATCCAGATGCCTCTTGTCCTTCCACAAAAGGTTTCAAAAGGCTGTTGATTTTCCCATCACATCTTTTCCCTCGTCCACATGGACTCACACTAAGGAGTTTTGTCCTTGCTATCTGTATAACCTATAGACTGGATCCACATCCAGAATCAAAAGGCCCATCTGCTAGCATCAATATGCATAGGAGGAAACATGCATCTGTGCAATTATAAAGATCTACAGTTCTCATCATTGCTTACTCATGCCCATTCAGAAAGTGACACCAAAAACAAAGCTCAGTGAAAATATAAGCTTTAGCAGTCAGCACATTGTTGGCCTTTACTAGAGGCAAGATCAGGGTTTGCCAGGATGGATGGGGTCATGGGCAGCTTGATTTAGTGGTTTGCAACCCTGTCCATGACAGGGAGAGTGGAGCTCAATGATCTTTAAAGTGCCTTCCAACCTTCACCATGTTATGATTCTATGAATAGTTTAAATTCAGTGTTTGCTGAAGAGTTCCTGATGTTCTTTGAAGACAGGAATTAAACTCACTGTCCTAGACCCAAAATAACAGTGTTTATACAATACTTCTCCTTCTCTCCTCCCTGAACATCAGACTGAAGGGTACCTGGAAGTACAAGATGAAAAGCACTTCCACCACTAAAGGCCCATAGTACATCTGCTTGGAAGTTTCAGAAGAAAAAAGCTAATAAAAGCACAAATATATACTTGATGTGAACTGCTGCAGTGCTAGCACTGACAATGAAGATCAATTAACACATACACATTTAACACATAACACATTTCCCCCTGAGCCACAAGATGAGCCGGCGGGGAATGAGACCGGCGTGGATGAACAGGGAGCTTTTCCTGAGGCTCCAGGAGAAAAAGAGCATCTACCTCCTGTGGAAGAAGGGACAGGTAACTCAGGGAGAGTACAAAGAGGTTGCCAGGATGTGCAGGGAGAAAATTAGAAAGGCAAAGGCCCAGCTCGAATTAAGCTTGGCTGCTGGGATAAAAGGGAACAAGAAACTCTTTTACAAATATATTAACAGTAAGAGGAGGACCAAGGAGAATCTCCATTCTTTACTGGACACGGCTGGGAATGTGGCCACTGAGGACAATGAAAAGGCTGAGGTTCTCAATGCCTTTTTTACGTCTGTGTTTAAAAGCCAGACCAGATGTCCTCAGAGCACTCTACTCTGACCTGGAAGGCTCGGATGGGGAGCGAAACAAACCCCCCCATGATTCAGGAGGAAATGGTCAGAGACCTACTACTCCACCTGGACTGCCACAAGTCCATGTGGCCGGACGAGATCCACCCGAGAGTACTGAGGTAGCTGGCAGAAGAGATAGCCAAGCCGCTTTCCATCATCTATCAGCGTTCCCGGTCAACTGGAGAGGTCCCAGAAGACTGGAGACTTGCCAGTGTGACTCCCATCTACAAGAAGGGTCGTAAGGAGGATCCGGGCAACTACAGGCCTGTCAGCCTGACCTCGGTGCCAGGGAAGGTTATGGAGCAGATTGTCCTGAGGGAGATCACGCGGCATTTGCAGGACAACCGGGGGACCAGGCCTAGCCAGCATGGGTTTGTGAAGGGCAGGTCCTGCTTGACCAACCTGATCTCCTTCTATGATCGAGTGACCCCCCTGGTGGATGAGGGAAAGGCTGTTGATGTGGTCTACCCAGACTTCAGCAAAGCCTTTGACACTGTCTCCCACAGTATTCTCCTGGAGAAACTGGCAGCCTGTGGCTTGGACAGGTACACCTTTTGCTGGGTAAGGAGCTGGCTGGAGGGCGAATGGTGTTAAATCCAAGTGGTGGTGAATGGAGTTAAATCCAGCTGGCGACCAGTCATGAGTGGTGTCCCCCAGGGGTCGGTGCTGGGGCCTGTCCTCTTCAACATCTTTACTGATGACCTGGATGAGGGCATCGAGAGCACCCTCAGTAAGTTTGCAGACGACACCAAGCTGGCAGGAAGTGTCGATCTGCCTGGGGTAGAGAGGCCCTACAGAGAGATCTGGACAGGCTGGATCTCTGGGCTGAAGTTCAACAAGACCAAGTGCCGGGTCCCACACTTTGGCCGCAACAACCCCAGGCAATGCTACAGGCTTGGGGCAGAGTGGCTTGAAAGTTGTATGGAGGAAACGGACCTAGGGGTATTAGTCGACGCTCGGCTGAGCATGAGCCAGCATTGTGCCCAGGTGGCCAAGAAGGCCAATGGCATCCTGGCTTGTATCAGAAATAGTGTTGCCAGTAGGAGTAGGGAAGTCATTCTCCCTCTGTACTCAGCCCTAGTGAGGCCCCACCTCGAGTACTGTGTCCAGTTTTGGGCCCCTCACTGCAAAAAAGACATTGAGGCCCTGGAGCGTGTTCAGAGAAGGGTGACAAAGCTGGCGAGGGGTCTGGAGCACAGGCCTTATGAGGAGCGGCTGAGGGAGCTGGGATTGTTCAGTCTGGAGAAGAGGCGGCTCAGGGGAGATCTTATCGCTCTCTATAATTACCTGAAAGGAGGTTGTAGTGAGCTGGGGGTCAGCCTCTTCTCTCTTATGACTAGTGACAGGACAAGGGGGAATGGCTTCAAGTTGCGCAAGGGGAGATTTAGGCTGGACATTAGGAAATACTACTTTTCTGAAAGAGCGGTCAAGCGCTGGTACGGGCTGCCCAGGGAGGTGGTTGAGTCACCGTCCCTGGAGGTGTTAAAAAACATTTAGATATAGTGTTGAGAGACATAGTTTAGTGGGGTTGTTGGTGGTAGGTGGACGGTTGGACTAGGTGATCTTGTAGATCTTTTCCAACCTAGCTCATTCTATGATTCTATGATTCTATACATATGGAGAAGCTCCATACTTGGATATGTCTATTCTGAAAGAAAAAAAGGCAAAGAAGTGACATTTACTGAACACATCTGGCTTCTCTGGATTGGAACCTTCAGTTCTGTGCTTGACATATCTACTGATCAGCCCTGTAACCTTGGCCAAGTCACACACTTTTAGGCCTTTATTGCCACGCACTTCTTAAGCTAGTACATTTGTCAGACAGCTTGCATTTCAATAAGTCTATATACAATGTCTCAATAAGATTAGGCCATCAACATCGGTTTGGGCCTTAAGAAACTAACACTGCTTTTATTCAAAGATTCATTTCCAGTTTAAGGTGGCTACAGAACTGTTGAAACCTATGGAACTGCAAAAGTATGCAAATTCCCTTGAGAACCACCAGAAATTTTATGAGCCTGAATATATAGTAGTAAGAAATACACTCAGTTGTAAAATAATGTTTCTCCTTCACTTGTACATATATTCTTCTTGCCATTTAAACTTTTTAGTAAGCTAACAAGTCATTTTTATTGTCCTTCTGTAATGTTCCATAATTATTCTATAAAGGTAAAAAGATCCATTATCACATGCAGTTTATTTCAGTGCAAGGAGGGTTTGTGTAAATTAAGTATTTTGAACTATTTGGATGCCTTTTATTTCCTTAATATCTCATTTAAGAAGCATTCAGACCTATAATAACTCAGCCCAATTGAACAAGAGGTACTCAGGTAACTTATTACAGACACTCTTATGTCAAAGTCCCTCAATCTTTTACATATTTCACAAATGCCTCTGAGGTAGGCAAGTTTTATTTTGCTAGTTTTAAAGGCCAGAATTTGAGCAAAATACACTAAATAGCAAAGCAGCACTCTGGTTGCCCTGGTCAAGATAGAAGACCTCTCTGTTTTCATAAGAAGTATGAAACAGACCCAGGGTCCAACACACATTTCAATTACAAACCCAGGGCCTCCAGCTGGTACCAAGAGGAAAACTAATGTACACACATGCACAACTTCTCCCCTGTGGTGGTATTTTCTCTCTCGTTTCAACTAATTGGAGGTTGAATACCTAAACACAAAAGTGTTCCATTACACTTGAACACTGATAACACTTGAGACAAGAGTACTAGAAAAGTTTAAAGCACATATTATGGTAAAGTCTATCATCTAGCATTAAACTGTCCAGCTCACTGTTTATTAACTACTATTTGTAATGCAGGGCAACAGCTGAAACACTGGCCTTAAGCAACCTACTCAGTGGCATGAGATTTGAGAAATCAGCCTAGATCCTTTAATTCTAAGATCACAGGTCTCCATCTGTTGTAGTTTAACTCAGCAAGCAGTTGAACAGCCCTTTGCTCACTACCCCAATTCCAGCGGGACTGGGAAGAGAAACAGAAAAAGTAGAACTTGTAGGTTGAGATAAAAACTAAGACAGTAAAGGAAAAGAGAAATAACAGTAATGAGTTTTCATATATGTACACACACACGATGCACAATGCAATTGCTCTCCACTTGCCAATCAGTAGCCAGCCAGTCCCAGCAGTGGCAACACCATCATCCAACTCCTCCCAGTCTTATAGGTGTCCCCCCCCCCCCCGCCCACAATGCTGTATGGTATAGAATATCTCTTTGGCAGGTTTACAGCAGCTGTCCTGTCTCTGCCCCCTCCCAGCTGCATGGTTTGAAAAGTTTCTTAAATCCTTGAAATATTTTAAGAACACAAAGTCAAGGTGCCCTTAAACCATAACCCAGGACTTCATGCACAGTCAGTAGGACAAGGCTGCTGTGAGAACTAGGCGTTCAAAACTACTCTCTGAAAGAACCTGACAGGCAGAGGTAGCCCAAACTATGACCATCTTCCAGATGTCCTCTCCATGCAACTAAGAAAATGAGTGCATAGAGAAAGCATGCTAGAGTCTATAGCAAACACAGTTGGAATGAGCAGCCCAATTAGTCTATCACTTTCAGTGCCTCAACATTCAAATCCATTTTGCTTAGCTGACAGAAATCAGTGCTGATTCAGAACAAACCGATTCAAGCATAAGTCTGATTCACACTCATTCTGTGAAACGAAAAGGGACAAGATGGTAGTGATAAAAAAGAAGCACAGCAGAAAACTTATGAGTAGTCAAGTGATTTGTCTATCATATCACTCTACCATTTAATAATGCATAGGACAAAGCCTCCAAGTATTATTAAATGGTCATACAAGTGAGAAGAAACTTCAAATGCCATTCATCTCCTCTTTCCTCAATATTATAGGATCCAGTGGAGATGAGGATCATTTGCCTCACTACTGCTCTTCCTTCCTTGTTGAGTAAGAGGAACCATGAGAATATCCCACATAGCTCTCCACCAGTGCAAGATTGTTCTTTTTTTTAAAAAAAAAAGAACAAGTGTCAACATAATAGAATAAGACCTCAGTGACACAGAACAAGTAGCACTGAACTGTTGAGAAGCAGCTTGCTCGGCAGCACGTAGCTACTGATTTACTAATGATTTATGATGTAATGATGTAATCCCTAGATACGTGGAATGTGGTGTTTCCAGTGTGTTCTAGTATATTTCAGCATATCCATAGTATTCTGTATCCATAGTGTTGTAGTTAACAACATATCCCATATATGGAGATAACTCAGGCAACGATATTGTTAGCATGCGCATTGCATAGAGCTTGTATCCCTGGACCCTGTATCCCTGGAAGCATATATGCTATATAAGATGGTGTGTTGCTACAATAAAGTTGGACGCATCTCATATTGAGTTGATCTTGCGTTCCCCACGTGAGTACCGGTAGGGCAACCCTTTTGGGGAAACTTGGGGCGTTCCCCAACACTGAACAGCTGTTTTTATGGTTACCATGAAGTGTTTCTAGAACCACACAAAATACAAACCTATGCCCAAACATTCCTTGAACTCTGGCTGCTTGGGACTATGACTACTTCCCTAGGGAGCCTGTTCCATGCCCTGGTGAATAACTCTTTCTTAAGGCTCAGCCTGACTGCCCCTTGATTCAGCTCCACACCATTCCCTTGGGTCCAATCAGTGGTCACCAGAGAGAGGAGACATCACACACTCACTGGAACACAGTTTGAGATTTACTCAGGCTGCTGCCCAAAATACCACAGTTGAAAATGAGTTAGGTTATTATATGCTAACTTCATGTTAACAGCAGTACAGAGGAAACAAGCAAGTTTTACTAGCTCAGATGTTGTGAAGAACACTCCTTGGAACTCTGTTGAAGAGTTTATTTGCAAATCTAGGAACAAACTAGGAAAACAAGGCAACAGAACATTTAACTTCTGAATTACAGCATTTAGTATTCAAGTTTTACACAGGTTTTTAATATAACCTATCTGCAAAGTGGCAAATGCATGTTGCAAGTGTTTTCAGCCTCAGCTTCCCCAAGATGAAGCATAGAAATGATGTGGGCCATAAGAGAGAGCTTGATACTGTTACACAATCAGGTTTAAGACCAGATTCAAAGAATCTTCTACCCATTTAGCATGCAATCCCTTATTCCTCAATCATTTGTTAATGTCATTTATATACCACTTAATCAATATGCCCTTCCCATCCCATCTAGTAACAGTAGAACTACAACAGCTGAGTCACTCCAGAGCTATCAACCCGATGCACAATGCACAGGTCCTTGAGCAATCACACAGGTATTCTAGGAACAGGGGCTGATTTCAGACATGGTATCTGGCTAGTCTAAGCTAAACATTTACACTTCTCCTTGAAATCTCACCTGAGCAGTTACCAGATAATTATTCTGGATAGAGATGACAATGGGCTTATTTCTACATATAGCAAAGTTATTCTGTCCTGAAAATAGTTTCCATTGCTTTCCAGCAAATGGGGAAATGCTTATTTCATTCATCTAAGACACATGCCTGAGTACCATGATTGTACAAATCACAAGACAAATTACAGATGATGGAGCCAGGTGATGGAACATCTGTAGAGAATGTAGCAGCTTCTATCAGTTGAAGCAGATCAACTACTTCTGCAAGGGAAGGTCATTTTAAAATCTTCCAGTGAAAATTTCAGCAAATAAAAAAGGCAGAACACACGCCAGAGCATTAACATTTGGAAAACAGTTTCCCAAAGAAACAAGCAATTGTTGACAACTCATAAGCAGATACTACCATATTCTGTTAGGTTGCTTTTAAAAATGTAGCACTTGCTAAACAGCAGCAGAGGACCCAAATGCCAGCATTTGTCTACTTCCCTAACAATAGGGATGCAACAAACAAGAAAATTGTCAGAATTTATTTTGCGATTACATTCATTCTGCTCATCTTTTGTCAGAGCAGTCTAGCTGCATCCTATCTATCAGGAGGGCCTCAGAAAGATGCAAGAAATTCCTACACAGACAAGGCAGAGGACCACAGGACTACCAGCTCTTTCTCCACTCCGGACGGATGCCCTGAGTTTGACACCTCACAACATATGCACATTAAGTTAATCCTGGAAGTGGACGCAACTTCTGAATGGAAATAAAACCCACTTCATAAAGCAAGAACTCAAACCCTTGAAATGAGCCATCAGCACCTCAAAGTGGTCTGCTTCAGAATGAGTTCTCCCTGAAAATGAGATCTAGACATCTTTAAGCAGATGCAGGAAAGATGAGGTCTGACTCACGTCAGTAAGGCTTTCAGGTATACTGGCTAAGAATCTAGCTCAATGAATTGATCCAAATGCTGATTTTCAAGCACATTAAAGTGTTGTTCATATTTTACAAGTATAGGTACTGTATCTGCAAGGACAAAACTCAACTCCCCTTGTTTGTTTGGTTTTTTTAAACTAACACAAGCAGTTTAGAGAAAAGTATTTCTGCGCAAAGACGTGCTGATTAATTATTGAGTCAAATTCCCAGTAGGTACAAAGTTAAGTGTCCCCAAACAAGTTAGCTGCAGATACTGTTCATAGGGCAAAATTTATACTAAACAAATTGGACATCCCAGAAACATAACAAACACCTCTAAATCATAACAGAGTTCCTTTCACCCTAAAATTTACAAGAGCAAATTTTCAATAAAGAGAAGCAGTAAATAAAAAAAGTCCACAATCTGACTTGCTGTTGATCCTTGCTAGTAGACAATGGCTCTTATAGTGGTCCAGATAAAGAAATACCAGAATGGATTGGCTTCAACAAATGAAAGCTGTTCAACATACGCTAGCAGGAAATGTTTACAGCCAGCCACAATTTCACCAGGTCCACTAAATCTTCTTGTCAGTCCACACACAACTACTGTGTAGCTATCACAGGTAAAACAGAATGATAATAGATTACTAATTGCCACTAACAGTATTCTCAAATAATAGGCAAGGCCTATATCGATGACTGCTCACTCTTTCATCCGTACCAGTGGCCTCTTTCACCAACTGATACTGAGTTGTGTTGTGGATATCCACCACTAGATTTGTGTTACTAAATAAATATGATCTAAATTTGACTTCTTTATAAATACTCAAGCAGAATTGTACTAGCAGTTGTCTTTCTCACCTGAAAGTGTCTATTATCAAGTAAGAATCCAGCTCCATTAAGCTGTTAGCTTTACACAAGAGAGAAAGCCTCAGCATGGGTTTTGTTGAATCTGAAGAGACAATTAATACTTCCATTGTCCTGGGGTAGCAGTGGCAAATGTGCTACATTAACTGGGAACACCAACCCCTCTCTGCAAAAGACAGTCTACCTGAGGGGTACAAATCTATTCCCACCTCCTACGGTGGGATCTAGAGCTTCATAAACAAGTTCCCTCTTCCTATCCTTACTGCAGGAAAGGGCAGAAATTCACTGCAGCACTGTGAATGGGATTGCCTTGACCAACGTAGGTTCCATACATATTCAGCCATACTCTTTCTAATACAGCAGGACATAAGAAGCTGACATATCATTTCAAGATCAGGTTTCTGCCATCATCAGCAAGTGACCTACAGCCACTGCCCCACAGACTGAATGAACTGATTACAGGTGCAATCTTTAAATAGGAAGTACTTAACATTAAAGTCTGGCTGCAGCTTTCGACAGCATTTTTTTTTTAAACCACACATAATGCATGATAAGCACTGTTCAGAGAAAGACAAAAATAGCTCTGTATCAAAGAGGTTGGTTCCTTATTCGCCTTCAAGGGCAAATGAACATGCTGGTAAGCATGTAAGTAGATATTTTTCTTGTAGAAAAATGCTTCATAAATTCTCCTGCAGATGAACATCTGTAAATATCAATATTCATTGCAAATCACACAGGAAATCCTCCTTCACCAGAACATATAGCATTACATTTGTCAAATAAAGGTATTTCTCTGAAATAACACAATATGTAAACTCTATGTGCCACTGGCCAGATAGGACCATTTGCTAAGACTTCAGAAGAACTTGAAGATTCATGACCAGCTGTTCTGTATTCAGTGAAGCTACTACTTTACATGACAAGATGATGACATGGTGTGAAGTTGCCTCACAAAATGAGGAAAATATCAGAATTTTGGCTAATTTAGCAGAATTTGGTGAATATTAGCAAGCAGGTGACTCCGTTCTCAGGCCACTGTCTTAGGGAAGATGGATCAGACTTACAATCTGATTGAGACTCACAAAGATTAAAAAGTACTTGAGAACCTGACCAGAAAACAGACCTTTCCAATTCAGGGCAGGTGAGAACAGATTCAGTCAATCAGCTTTCACTTAGTCTAATCAAGGGTATTGCACACATTTGATACTTCCACCAGTAATTTCAGCAGGTGCATAATTACAAGCATCTTTCTGTATCCTTTAGTTGTATGCTTATCAAAATACTATAGGTCACATCAACTCCCATCAACAAGTCCATACAAAATACAGACCAAAACCTATAACTTTCCCAGCACACTTCCATCTTCTCTCTTTCTCTACATCATTTATGCCCAGATTTCAAGGGACAGTAGGGGTGAGTTAAATTTGATGTAAGGCTCTCAATTTGCCAAGTTTTTACTCTATATATTTCCACATTTAAAACTACTCTTTCCTCCTCTAATCTCTTTTGCCTGTACTGAGGCAGAGGAGAGCTCTCTAGACTAGGGTGCCTGGCTTAAGACCAGCATTGTTATTAGTATCTATAGAACATCAGAAGAACTGCTAGTCCCAACCTTGAAAAATTTAATAGAATTTCCATGCCAGGGAGAGTGGCAAATGCAGAGCAAGGAGAAGATTGTGCTTTCACTCCCTCTCAATTCATTCAAAAGCTCTAGTCATCAAAAGTTCTATGAAGTGACTTCATGTTTTCACAGAAAATAATTAGTTTCTAGAAAAGACAGAGCCCATACCAGCATAGCTTAAGGTATTGCACCAGAGCCAAACAGGAAAAAAAGAAAGCTTGTTTATTTCTATCTAAGCTGGTCCTAAGCCATAAGAACAACCATAAGATCTTTTAGCTTCTAGGAAAAAGGAAATAAGAGCAAGAAAACGATGCTAGCATACTCTGTTATCATTCTTAATAACAGACTTCACCCTGAAACTAATAAGCTAATCAAGAGCAAAAAATATCCCATATACGTTGTTAATGTGACCTGAGGAAATAGACGCAAGTGCCTACTGTTAGAAAGATATCAGTGCTAACTTAACCTAAGGATTCTCCAAGGACTGTGCACTGTGCTGAGAATAGGAAGATGTGATCTGCATGAGGACAGATTAATAAATAACTACACAGACTACCAGGCCACTAATACCGGAAAAGGATGAACTAACGGATAAAGATCCACGGTGATGAATCTGAATCACTACCATTTTCAAATAAGTCTCAAAGACCTTACATTCCTGCATCCAGGTATCTATTTCAGCCAGACACTTAGAATCAAGATAAATACACAGCTGAAGCCTGAATTCTGTCTCCAGTAGACAGCTTGAGACAGAAACCTACATAGGTTTAGGTGCACAGCTGAGTAAATATTTAGAGTGATTAGACATCACACATTAGATTGGTCAGTGCAGCAGTATTCCATTTGAATATTGCTCAAAGGCAGTAACTTTCCTGAATGCTAAGCGTAACTACTGCCAGTGGCTATGCGTCCTGGTAAAGGCACTTAAGGTGACTAACACCCTTGAATTAACTCTACTTAGTTACTCAGTTTGCACAGAACATACCACTATGAAGGCAGTTATTTCATCTACATTACCTCCAAGGTTCAGGGGTGGGTCAAGGAATTCTCCCAGGAGTGTGGCATGAGGCTCAGGATGGGCTGATGGCAGAGTGGGCAGTCAGCCCAATACCGGATGGGGGCCCTGCAGTAGTTGTGCCCACCGAGGACAACACAGGCCACATCAGCCAGTGACAGAGGGGGGCATATCTCCTCCTTGGGGCCTCCACTGGCTCTGCCTGCACCTCCTGGTGCGGTTTCTCCAGCACAGAGCGTCTCAGAGGGCTCACTGAAGGCTGTCTCTCACAGACAGAAACTTTATGGCCACCCCCTCTGTTGTGAGGTCATGGTGTGACAGAGACCTTCCAGTGACATCACAAGGTACCCAAATGTAGGCCTGACTTTGCCCTCTGGTAGTTGTCACCTCCAGGGATGGGACATCTGTAACATCCCTGGGCAACCTGTTCCAGTACCTTACTATCCTCTGAGTAAGGTAATTTCTGCCTAATCTAACCTAAATCTCTCAACTTCTAGTTGAGAGCCATTCCCCCTTGTCCTATCACTGTCTGCCAGTGTAAAAAGTCATTTCCCTCTCACTGATAAGCTCCTTTAAGGTATTGGAACACCACAACGAGGCCTCCTCAAAGCCTCCTCTTCTCCACAGTGAAGAAGCCCACTGCCCTCAATCTCTCTTTATAGAAGAGGTGCTCCAGCCCCAGGCCTAGACACAGTACTGCAGGTGGGGCCTCATGAGAGCAGAGCAGAGGGGAACAGTCGCTTCCCTCACTCTCCTTGCCCCCATCTTTCAATACAGGCCAGGGCACAGTTAGCCTTCTAGACTGCAAGCATACACTATTGGCTCACATCACACTTTTCATCCAGCAGGACTCCTCATTCCTTCTCAGCAGGGCTGCTCTCAAGTTCTTCTCCCACTCTGTATGCATATCTGGGAACACCTTGATCCAAGTACAAAACCATACATGCAGCCATGTTAAAACTCATTAGATTCACATAGGCCCATGTTCTGCTCACAAAGAAGCAAAATTGTTCCTGAGTAGTTCTTATCAACGCCAAGTAAAGTATTTGCAGGTAGGTTAATAACTGCATACAGAAACAAAAGTCAAACTCACCCAACTAGCAAAGGAGATCCCTAGCTACAGAGCACACCACCTCAGAAAACAACCCAGGCCCAAGAGACACTCTCCCTTCAGTGGCTGGCCCTTATATGAGCCCAGGGTGCTCTACCCTGGGTCTGGCCCTTCTCGTCACCTGAGGAGAACAGGTGCATACAATCTACCTGTGCTCCCTGAGCCAGCCGCACCCCTTCACCAGGTGCTCCATCACCAGTGCAAGCCCTGACCTGACAGTTCCCCTACAGCTCACTTTTCAAGCTTGCAATGGTTTCTTCAGATCATATCTCTTCCTTCCTTGTATCAACTGCACCACTGCATAGTTACTAACCAGAAAATGGATCTGTAAGCCTTTGTGTCACTGTTTCCCTTGAATGAGGAAGGCTAAAGCTACTATAGTTAGTTATTGCAATCGGTCAACAGCAATAAAAAAGGCAACAAGCCATTCAGATCTTTCTTGCAGTTGTGCTAATTATACTTATCCTAGCCCCTGTCAGTCACTTTTTTCTAAAGGGCCTACACTTGCTTCTGGCAATCAGCCCAAGTAGTAAGTCCAATACACAAACCTAAAGTCACATCTAAATTTCCTAAAGGACTAGGGAGACTACTTTATTACAGACCATTGCAGGAAGCATGTTACAGCATAATTGAATACCTCAGCCTTCTCCTTGTCCGTTGTTACCAGCCTGCCTGCGTTAGTCACTAAGGAGGGTATGCACTCGCAAACTTTCCTCTTTTGGTTTACATACCCATAGAAGCCTTTCTTATTCTTCCTAGCAACCCTTGCCATGGCCAGTTCTAGTTAGACCTTGACCTTCCTGACCCCATCCCTATACAGCCCAGCAGCATCCCTATACTCTTCCTAGGGTACCTGTCTCTGCTCCTACTGCCAGTGCATTTCATTTTCTTCTTGCTCTGCAGTTTGACCAGCAGGTCCTGGTTCAGCCACACTGATCACTTGCCTTCCTTTCTGGATTTCCTACTCCTGGGAACAGAGATTTCTTGTGCCATAAGGAAAGCTTCCTTAAAGATCTTCTAGCTCTGCTCCCTTCTCCTTGAGGACAGATTCCCAGAGGGTTTTGTTGACTAACTCCCTGAAGAGCTGGAACCTGGCTTTACTAAAATTAAGCTTTCTGATCTTAGTCTTTGCCTGTCTGATGTTCCTGAAGAGTGTGAACTCCATTGCTTGGTCACTACAGCCCAGGCAGCCTCCAGTTCTCATGTTACTGATCAGCCCTCTAGTACCGGTGAGCAACAGACCCAGCGTTGCATTCCCCCCTGGTGAGGCTGTGTATTACCTGGCTCAGAAAGTTATCCTCAAAACACTCCAGGAGCCTCTTGTATTGCCTACAGCTCACCGTGCTACTTTTCCAGGAGATGTTAGAATGGTTGAAGTCCCCCAGGAGGATGAGAGCCTGCGATTGCAATGCCTCCTGTAGCTAGAGGAAGAAGGCTTCATCAACAGGCTCCACTTGATCAGGCAGCCTGTAGTAGACATCAACTGTCTTTATATTTTATTTTTTTGCTTTACTCACTTAATGTAGTATCTAAAATACCTTTAGTCCCATTATGACAGTAGGATCTTTTTAACTGCATTCATAAAATACTAATACTAACATAGAACAAGTTGAGAACTATACCTTCTCCTTGCTTGAGCTTGCCCCTATGTGCCTAACTTGTTTCAGGCAGACAATGCTTTCAACTTCTCTTTTCATGTAGTATCAAGAAACTTGCTTTAATGTGAGATACAGAATTTTATTTTTTTTAAAACCAAATTATCATCAGGAAATTTCTAACTTCTTTTTTCTTCTACACTAGTCAGTACCATGATAGCTAGAAACATCATTTTGTTTCTATGTAAATAACTCTTTGAGGCTGACCAAGATACATACTAGACACTGCAGAAAATGGCCAAAGAGGTCAACCAGCGCAGGTTCCTCCTCCATGCCATCAGATTAGGACACATAGTTTTTGACATCTAATATGATTCATTGATTTGTGCCTTAAAACAGAGAGTTACTGCTCATCAACATGGAAGGAATATCACATGAGCATATAAAACCAGGAACACTGCAGGATTACATAGGTTCATTGATGTAGATGTACAGTAAACCAAGGTAAGCCTGCAAAGTGCTTACTTATGTTGAAATGTGGGGTTATAAAGCCCAGTACCAACAGAATGTATGCCCAGCCTCAAATTATGGGGACAACCTTACAGGTCATCCTTTACAGAGGCCAGGATGACAAGTCAGCAGCTGTCTGAGATCTGTTACCTAATGCCATGAAACATTCTTTCCAAATTACAGTGGCATCCACTAGTAGCAGGGGTAATTCTATAAAATTTCCACTTAAAGCATGTTAATTGGATTATTACTTTAAAGACATGCTCACTGCCCTCACATTAACAACACTTCTCTCTAATTGTTATTAGAGTAACTCCCATACAAATTAATGATTAGGCCATTAAGACTCTGCAGCTGAATTGCCATTAATTCTCACATTTGAGTTAGATGCTGAAAGGGCTTTATGAAAAGAAATTCCCTTAAGTATTACTGAATTGCTTCACTCACACCAAAAGCATAAAGCAAATGTCTGTTAAGCTTTTTTAAACTGTTAAGTTTTTCATCTGCTTTTTCCCTTTAGCAAATGTTAAGTTGAAATTATTCATTATCTAGAAAACTACATATAAAACTTTTTTTTTTTTTTTTTAATTTAACCTACTGGTAGGCTGTGATCTCTCTCACCATACAACGTCATGTAACAGACACTGCTTACAGGCTTAACATCAGACTAGGTCAACGTTTTGAAGGCACTCCTGCTCCATCTAATAGTACTGTCATGGTTTTGTGATTTTCGGTTATTGGTAATCCACATCGTAACATCAGGTAGTGAATGTACCTGGTTCTCAGAAGAGAAGGACTACTACATTCCCCACGGTACTTTTCTTCTCTGTTACCATTTTCCGGACAGAGGGAAAAGATAAAAGCTTGCAGATCACGAGACCTCGTCCCTTTTTCCTCCCGTCTCTCGTCCTAGCAGCACCTTGCTCTCCAGCCGTCTTATCGTCAGTAGTAGAGTAAGGCCTACCTTGATTTTGGGACATTCTCTCTCTCTGTATTGGATTTATCAGCTTAAATTGTAATTACATTGTATTATAGTGTGTTGTTTTGCATTCCGATATCTTATTTTGTAAATTAGTTTGTTTCTCCTCAGATTGTTGCTGCTGTTCTTTGCTCTCAGGGCCATCTCCTTACCCTCTTTTCCCTTTTCCCGGGGTGTGGGCCCGTGGGTCCCCCGTCCCCTTCGTCACGGAATGGGGCCGAATGCCCATAAACCGTTGACAAGTACTAAAAATGTTTTGTAGCTTTTACGGGACTAAGGCATTCTAGATGCCTAGAATCTCAAAGTCAACACATTTTTCAAAGGAAAGTAACTTAGTCACCACTCAAATGTGAGTTAATATCTTAAAATACTACATGAATAAAGGATTGAATTCCTAAATTACATGCATGTGCTGTTATTATAAGGTAGAAAGCCTCTACTAGGCACGAAACATACATTTCAGGCAACCATTTACACATTCCATAGTAATACACTCTTCCAAAAACAAAAACAGGTTACACGTGTATGTTTGGCCCCAAGCTCCTCATATCTGCTTCAGACTGAAAGTTCTAATTTATTTTCCCTATTATAGAAAATGTAATGCACTGAGAAACAGGAGACCTTTCTCTTCATCCCTTTACCCCATTTCTTTCTAATGTTTTAAATCATATGTGTATTGCGAATACTTACATTGCTAGCATTACTTTACTGAGCACACTATTGTTTTCAAGCTTTGACATTACAAAAATTAGAACTTGGTAGAAATATGCAGCTGTGCTGCTGAAACCAATATCCATTAATTTTACAGGCAGAATACCCATGAACTAGAACATATAAAGGATGCATAGTTCTGGATATGATTACTGCATGCTTCGGTACAGAAGCAATAAAGACGTCCTTGGCATTAATCTAAGTCATCATACTGCTCACAGTAGTAGAGATATGTCATTTGATATTAGGACCTTCAACATAGATATTAAAATTTCCCATCTGATCTAATCAAAAACATTCAGCAACTCCTTCACAAACGAAGAGCAGTAGCAATCAGCACCTTCTGCTGCTTTTTGAGAAGAAACTTTTACACATGGATTACCCAGCAATGTGATTTCAGATTAGCACTACTTACAGGCACATGTAACCATAACTAAGTGGGTGAATCAGTAAACAGCATGTGTGGCTTACCAGATGTACAATGCTCAGCAGCCTGCAGAACCAAGCATACCATGTAGACTACCTACAGCAGCTGGATAGACTTGCCTTATAGGCTGTAACTACACATAAGAAAGTAAGAACTATTCTAGTGAGAACTATTGGTGATATCTGGATGGTTGGTCTGGATGATCTGGTAGGTCTTCTCCAACCTTGGTGATTCTATGATTCTATGAAAAGCAGCACAGCCAGAAAAAGAAAAAATAAGTGCTCCTACTTGAATGACACCAGAATATATTCACCTGTGGTTAGATAGTTTACTCATATGGTTAACAAAAACATGTCAGAAGACTGTCTAATCTACACAAAGTCACCAAGTTTGGTGCTAGGGGAACATATTCCTGTCGCTTGCTTGATTGCAAATACTATTTTAATGTTTTGCTTTTTCCGTTTTACCCTCCCTTCCCAGGGGACTCTGGTAGAAACATACTGTGGGTTCCATAATCTTTTATCCAGGTAGCTACAGCATTGTCACTGATTGTTCTTTATGACCCAAGAGAAACTTGGTTCTGTTGCCAGAGGAAAAAAAAATCTTGCTTTTGCTGGATGCAATGAAGGATACTGGATGGATGCAATGGGTCACAACTTGGTGGGTGTACATGATTTTTCTACAAATGTTCTTACACAAAAATTATGTTATACTTCTTAGATAACAGAGAAAAACAAAAAGTGCTATTGGTAAATAAAAACAATCATAGAATCATAGAATCATCTGAGTTGGAAGGGACCTTTAAAGGGCCATCTAGTCCACCTCCCCTGGAATGCACAGGGACACCTGCAGCTTGATAAGGGTGCTTAGAGCCCCTTCCTGCCTGACCTTGAATGTCTCCAATGATGGGGCATCCACCACGTCTCTGGGCAACCTGTGGCAGTGCCTCACCACCCTCACTGTAAAAAACTTCTTCCTTATATCCAATCTAAATAACCTCTCTTTTAGTTTGAAACCATTTCTTCTGTCCCATTCCAACAGATGCTGCTAGAAAGTCCGTCCTCTTCCTTCTTCTAGCCCCTCTTAAGATACTGAAAGGCTGCTCTCAGATCTCCTCAGAGCCTTCTCCATGCTGAACAGCCCCAGCTCTCTTCTCCTGTCTTCATAAGAGAGGTGTTCCATCCCTTGTATCCTTTTTGTAGCCCTCCTCTGGACTTGCTCCAACAGGTCCATGTCTAACACAGCCACTCCCTTAATATCTATGGCAAAGCCTTAAGAACAGTTTCCTGCGCAATCAGTAACTAGCTAGCAATACAACTTCAGATAATTGTGGGAGGTCACATCATTTTCCCTCCTTCACTGCACTGTCCTTCCTAAACATGGTCTGCCTTTCTGAAATTAATTCACTTTGGCTTTATAATAATGATAATCATTGAAGTGTGAGCCCTTAGCCAGAGATTAAATTGTTGTTGGAACATTTGTGAATAAAAACATAATTATCCTGATCTGGTGTCATAGGAATCCCTTATCCTTCACAGGATGGTGCGTGATGGGGAGACCTTGGAGCTGGTTCATGCATGATTTTTTAAGTTAAGCAAAATGCCATTTCCAAATTGATCTTATTTAAAAGAATCATTCTGACATGCTAAGGGGGACAGTTTTTCTGGAAGCAAGGCACAGTACACGTCTAAACAGATTAATTGATTTATTGATACTAGAAATCAGTGTGCTAGAGCCCAGCCCAACAGAGCTCCCTCCACAACAGCATGTAAGGCAGTGGGCCAGCTGCATGCTCATATGATTAGATGTGAGTGCTGAGTGGCAGGGGTCTTGGCTGTATGCTTGAAGTCCTTCTGGTTGAATGTGTATTTCACTGTACAAAGAAGGTAAAGGAGACCCTCAGATAGATGCCGCTGTGCATCTCTGTGTGAGGAAACAGGTAGATGTAAAGGTCCTGTGTATCAAATACATCTTTGGACTAGCTGCTGTTGTGACATTGAGTTAACCATTCTAACTGTTTGGTTAATATCAAATGTCTCACTCAGGTCTGCCTTATAATACTGCTTTTCTACTCATCATTCAATATTGCCCATAATAAATGAGTGTCCTAAGAATTACCTGACACTTCTTAACTATGTCTTGCATCTAAACACATATGCTAGCATTAAAGTCTTCCTTTTATGAGGAATTGGTCTCTGCTATTTTGTGGCTGATGTGTGTATCTGCCCTGTGCAGCCAGTGGTGAAACACAGACTCCTGCTTGGAAGAGAAGGTGGGAAACAGGGAAAGGCTCAGAGAAAACCTGCTATGGAGAACTTTTCAGTTTTCCACTCATTGAAAAGGAAACATGGGAAGAATCTTACCTTGTTGAACTTGAACTCCAAATTGGTGCTTCTCAGTGGGAGTCTAGCATGGTTATGCATGAACTGAAGATCTCTCCTTCAGTATCCTTCCAATAAAGGCTTTTATTCCATATAATTTTTAGTTGCATAAATTAATTTCCTTCTCATTTACCCACCTGTAACAAAAGTCAACAGCCAGGCATGGCACAGATGAGGAACTACTCTAAAGCTTCTGCAATTAGAGACTAGTTAGACTCTTGTATTACAGCTTGCATGACTCAACTGGAGTTCTGCAGTAATTTTTTTTTGCCTTAAATGATAAAGTATTACATAATTTGATGGTATTTCTGTATCTACTATCAGACTGCTATGATCTATTGCACATAGAAGAATTATATAGAAAAAACTCTCAATGAGCATTAGGCTGCCGGGAGCAAAATGTAATGCATTCTGTGTAAAATAGTAAGTGTATTTTATTTTGATTCTGAAAATGTCAGTATGGTAGGGAGAAAAGGGATTCCATGAGGAGAAGTAAATAGGTCTGTGCATCAACGACAAGAAATTTGATTTAGCCTGCCCACATGCTACTTCTCCCACAGCCACAACTTCCTCTTATTTTGCTGGAGAATGACTTCATTCACGGATCTAGCAGAGAAACAAAAAATACCTTCTATGTGAAGATTTGTAGAACCAGCTTGAAAATTCATTTCTGTTGAAAATATGCAAATGGAACTTGAGTATTTTAGAATGGTTTATTCTAAGTAATAATGGTAAAATTTTTAAGTATTCAAAAACCAAAAAGCAGAAGTTGGGTTTGGTGAATGTTTATTTAGCTTTGTTCACTTCATCTACCTTAAAACAGTTGCCTCAACTAAAGAATGTCTGCTAACATATAATTGTCTTAAACTCACCCTAACACTATTAGGGGTAGGAGCATAACCCTGATGGGATTTGAACTTATGAACCAGTGTTCTTCATACCACAAATCCATTGGTGTATAACCCAAGAGAGAATTTCACCTTTTTTTGAAGCGCTATGTAATGTAAAATTCATTCACTGGGGTTAACCTTTAATAGAAAGAATCTCCAGTCCTTGAAAAGGACATACCTAGGACCTCATTTAACCAATTGTCTGAAAGTCTGAGGAAAAACACTTTGGAATACTCATAGATCCAGAATGGACCAGAGGCATTTGCTATTATTAATTTAGGAAACTGATTGGATTATAGCTTGTTTGATTGGTTTCAGAGGCCTTCCCAATTCTTGAAACCTTTTGTTGAAGACTTTCTACATAGCGACATGAGAAGTGCCAGCCTGAAAGCACTGAACAGAATGCCCCTGTAGTGTGCCTTAATGATGAATTTCCACAAGGGTTTCATAGGTGAGGATTTAGGTATAGCATTCAAATCTGGGAAAACTTGTTCTAAGTCCCAACTAAACTGCCAGTAGCTGTCAGTTATAGATACTCTGTTTTTTGGTGACTGTAAGAAATCTGTCAGTGACTAAGAAAACAAATTCTGGTAGATTGGCTTATGGTATGCATTATGAAATTTGTATCTCTGTTCTAAGCACACAAGGAAGTTTCTTGATGTGGTTCTTTCTGAGAATAAAGCTATTTAAAGGAAAAAAGTGAGCTTGAGGAACAAGAAGTCAGCTGAAAAGAGTTCTAAATACCAAGAGTGGGACATCGATTTTTTTTCTTAACTTTGTAAAATCTTTCTTAATGTGTTCTATCCAGCTACTGACAAGGCTTATTCTAATCACTGTCTGAAGAAAATGAATGGGAGGCTACCAAAGTAAACTAATACGGAGAATAGATTATTTCTTCAAGGAAGAAAAGGTTTTGATTATGATTAAACGTGCTTTTACTGACTGAGTTTTTAAGTAGGTGTAATTTCTAATAACTTCAATTATCTCATCAGGATTATGAATCTAGAGCTATTTTAATCATGTATATAATTTAAAAAATTAATTTTCAGTATGCATTACAAAGCTTATGGAGTCAAATTTTAATGTTCATATTCTACGTAGAATAAGAAGTTGGGAACACAAGTTTATCAGTTGAAGAAGCCTGTTTTTCAAGAAGAAAATGACTGTGCTTTGTAGCCTTTAAGAATTGACCAATCCCATTCTGATTTCTATAATTTACTGCTTCAGAAATCTGTATGCCGGTTCCTTACCCAAACAAGTACTTTCTGGCTACATTCTCTAAAAATACATCAGCTTGTACAGCTTACCTTGATGCACACTCATGCTTCAAAGCCTGCAATGAGCAGGCACTGACAGATTGCATCCTGGCCCCTCAGGAGTTAAATTGTTCTTTACGCATCAAACACAATTTCATCCCAATATTCTGACAAGTGACGCCTCTGATATAGCTCTGCAGCATCCAGGTTGCTTAGCCACAGTCTTTAAGAAGCATTACACTGCAATTAACTATAGAAGAACTTAGTTACACGATCTCACAACCACTACCTCTAGCCGACTGAAACCAAGCTTTGCTTATACAATTCAGAAAGTGGCAGTAAAAGGGAGGATGGAGTGCACTTTCTGCTTCATTTACAGCCAAGCGGAAACAGCTCCATTACAGAACAGTCTGAACTCCCCAGTCTGTAGTCTGCTAGAACAAATCTGTTGTCACTTTCACAGTACAGGTTGCTTCTAAGAATTTTAATTTGAAGTATGAAGTCCATAACGTGAAGCTTTAAAAAATGTCTAGCTGTTGTTGTATTTGGATTTACCTTGCTGCATTCAGCTTTGGATTGCCAGCAGAAGGACATGGAGATGTTGGAGCATGTCCAGAGAAGGCCAAGAGGATGCTCAGAGGACTGCAGCACCTTTGCTATGCAGATGCTGAGATCTAGGGTTAGTCAGTCTTGAGAAAGGAGGTCTCAGCGGAGAGCGTGTAGTGGCCTTTGGTACTTCAAGAAGGCCTGCATGAAAGGTGGAGAAGGGCTCAGTTAGAGAGTGTACTGATGGGACAAGGAGTAATGGCTTCAAACTAAAAGAAGGTAGATTTTGATTGGATGTAAGGAAGAAGTTATTTACTCAGAGAGTGGTGAGGCCCTGGCACAGGTTGCTGAGAGATGTGGATACCCCATCCCTGGAAGTGTTCAAGGCCGGGCTGGATGCGGCTCTGGGCAACCTGGTCTATGGTAGGTGTCCATGCTCATGGCAGAGATGTGGAACTAAGTGGTCTTTAAGGTCCCTTCCAACCCAGATCCTTCCATGATCCTAACTTCTGATTCTGCTGCTAGGCAAACTGAAAAAAAAACCAAAACAATCAGTTGCTGCCATCAACAGGCAGGATATAGCTGAAACTATTACATTCATTCTGAAGCTTCTGTAAAAAAAAATCTCATATTTATGTTGATAATTAAAAATACATAATGATTGATGACTCTTCCATGAAAAGCAAACAACTGCATTGGCTAGTCTAAGACTTTCATAGAATCATAAAATCATTTGAGTTGGAAGGTACCTTTAAAGGTCACCTAGTCCAACTCCCCTGCAACAAACAGGGACATCTACAGCTCAATCAGATGCTCAGAGTTCAATCTAGTTTGACCTTGAATATCTCCAAGGATGGGCATCCACCACATCTCAGGGCAATCTGTGCCAGTGCCTCACCACCCTTATTGTATAAAAACCTTCTTCCTTATATCCAATCTAAATCTCCCCTCTTTTAGTTTGAAACCATTTCAAACAATTTACATGATCATAAACAGCAAGATTGGTCAGGCAGGACCTGCCCTTGGTGAAGCCCTGCTGGTTATCCCACATCATCTCCCTCGCCTCCATGTGCCTTGGCATAGCTTCCAGGAGGATCTGCTCCATGATCTTCCCTAGCACTGAGATGAGGCTAACAGGTCGGCAGTTTCCTGTGTCATCATTTCTATCCTTCTTTAAAACGAGTATGACGCTGCCTTTTTTCAAGTCACCAGGGAATTCACCTGCCCACCATGACTTTCTAAATATCATTGAGAGGTACTTGGTGGCTACATCAGCCAATTTCCTCTGGACTATGTGATGCATCTCATTGGGACACCTAGACGGATGTCCAGGCTCCTCAGATGTCAGTGAACCAGATATTTGCTTACAGCAGGAGGGGCATTGCTCCCCCAGTTTCCACCAAACATTCATAGGCTGCAAAAGTAATTACTGGGTTTTCGCCAATTTTAGGTAGATTTGCCGAGCTGAGGAAGAAAAACATTAATCCCTCTTGTAATGGAATTCATTGTATGGCTTGTATTTGCCTGAATCTTAATGAATTGATTTCAAGAAGAGTAAGAGATTCCTAATGCATGACAATGTCATATTGATTCTAGTACTGGCATATAAAACCTATAAAACTTCTCTGTAGATATGGAAATCCACATTTCAAATGAAGATTCAATAATTTATACAATAATCTCAAGTGAATTAAGCCAGTCTTAGAAAAATTTTAAATCTCAGCTGACTCCTTTCTCCATGGTGGATTCATGCTGTGCAGTACTCCAAAATACCAATTAATATTTCCCTTTTAATTAGTTTATTCATATCCATTAGAATTATGCCAAATGATTCTTAACCATCTGTCCTGAATACCTGTGACCTGCAAGGGAATGAAAACTAAAATTACTGGGGACAGTGCTTTAAGGACCAATGCTTCCCTATGGTTTTGTAAGCATGATGGTCTGCTTTAAAAAATATTGATGCAGAAGGACAGCTGGAAGTGTGAGATTTGGAATTTTTTGGTGAGGAAGGAAGCAGTGTTAACCCTTGACTAAAACCAATACAAACAATAGTATATTCTGTTAGATATACCTTGTAAGAAACCCATCCACCTCAATTTAACAAGTAAGAAAGATGTGGAAAACAGTCTAAGGTCATACATTTCATACTGAGGTTAAAGATCAAGATACAGAATCTTGCTGTCAGTATAGACTTAGTGAAGTTCTAATCTGAGACACCAATTCATGTAATGTAATAGATAAACAGAGGCTCAGGTGGGCCAGTTTGAGTATGCTAATAAGAACCCAAAAGTGCTTCTTTCTAAAGTTTGCACCCGTCACCTGGTGTGACTTCGTAAATACATTTTTATATATTTTAATACTATGTAATCTTTGTTCCAGTTGATACAGAAACAAGTGCAGTCTGATATTCCTGAACTTGTGCTAGGAAGTGTGCATGCTATTAACAGCAATATCAAAGGATTATTTATGATTTCTAAGTTACTGCCAAACAAATCAACTAACTGCCAATTTCTTCTTCCACTTTGTCACTCTATGATAACAGAAGTCCTCTAATTGTTTTTATAGACTGAAACTAAGTCAATAAATATTTTTATTGACTTGCAGGGAGTTCAATATTCGGTTAACATTAAAGTGGATGGCTTATGGGGAGCTCAGAGAAGTGACCAAGTTCTATAAAATGGATAGATAAATGTTGCAAGTTGTGAAGTGCTAACAAAAATACAGTGAACTTTAGTCTGGTATGTCTTGACTCTTCTTTTGCTCTCAGAGTAAGTCTTATCTCTCCATCATGCTTTTTTAGACCAAAGGATAGGGATTTTCAATCCAGTATCTTTGTCATTAACTCTGTTGGAGGAAGTGAGTCTGTCAAGAGTGACCCTTCCTGGTAGTTCGATCGTTAGGTTCTGAGGATACTAATCTCTGGGTCACTTTGGGAACTGATAGTTGCAGAGTAAACTCTCTCAAATACAGCTTGTCTCTGGAGACAGCACTGATCTAGGATTTAAGCTCAGGGCAAACTACTGAAAGAAGTATTCCACTGGACAGAAGTGAAAGTGTTGCTGATTCCTTCCTACAGAGCACAGTGCTTAGAAAAAGCACAAGAAACCAAACAAGAATTTCTAATGTCATGGAAACAAATTTTCTGGCTCAAATCAACTTAGATGAGTAATGAGGGAAGACACACCTTGGAGAAATGGACAGCAGATTTGGAAAATAAAATGGACAACAGAATGTAAAAAGTAATATTGAGCTTGCTGAACAATTATTACTGGCTGTCTTTATACTAAGGGTAAAGACAGAGATGTTAAGGTCTGTGAGGTCCATCTTTTACTCTTTCAATAGACGGGTATGTCTGTAGAAGCTGGCTACTACATTACCAGCCCACAATATGGAGAGAGTTACGTAAAAGCAGCAAACTGCCTTTGCCTTAGCTTGTGGCCTAGCCTGCACCAAAATGCATTGTTAAGCCTGTGCCTCTGATCTGGTATACAAGAAAAGCTGTAGTGTTTTAGTTGGCTTAGAAACATGGAGTGATAGTAAATACAACTTTACAAAGCTTTATTTGAAGCTTCATATAATGTAGCTTGAAGATAACAATTACTTCAAGTACCACAACTAGACTGAAATCTCAGCTGGATCCTGCAAAACTGAAAAGGAACAGGGCAAACATTCAAAATTGAAATCAATACATCATGTGGCCACGAGAACTCAATATGGCAGAAAATGTAGTTTTTCAAAATTTTATCTTTTCAGTATACAAAGATCCCAAGCTCTTGAGTTTTTTAAGCTTTTATTATGACTTTCTGCTACGTACCTGTCTGCTATTTGCTGTCACAGGTAGCAGTGCTGTCCAACATTATTGATGTATTAAGCATTACATCTTAAAGCTCAAGTAACTTAATACAATCTGTTATGAAATAGTAACTTCAAGATAATGTGTAATATTTTGAAGACTAGTTCTGAAAAAATGTTTATTGTGAAAGTACAACTTATTTCAAGCATGCTTTGTATATTTCTCCATTTCTGATTAGCGAGCATGGACTCAAAAGAACAGCTCAAACTGATTTTACTACTCCTGTACCAGTGGGGAAATAACCTGTGCAGGGACTGTTCTGCAGAAGCAGTTATGGAAGATTCAGTTTTGTTGCCATTATATGTTCGATGCTCCTGAAACTTCAAGTGGTACTTTCTGCTGCATGCTGCGTTCAGATTTTACTAAGCCACTGGAAAGATGTCTGAGGTAAGCCACTGGAAAGATGTCTGAGGCATGGCTGCTATGCCTTTTCACTCCTATTTTTTGGCCTCAGCATGTCTCTTAAAGATAAATAAAATGCAATATTTTATCCCATTTAGCATGGAAGAGTTACTTCAAATTTGAAGAAATACTGAAATGTGATTTCTAGCAATCCCTAAAGTGATGGTCTGTTTCATCTCAGACGAGAAACTTTTCTCCTACTTTAGCTGTTTTGGTGCAAGAGAGAAGCAAGGCCAAGGGCAACCAGCCCATGGCAGGGGTTTTGAACTGGGTGGTCGTTAAGGTCCCTTCCAAAACAACCATTCTGTAATTCTGTGATTAAAAGTACTGTCTTGTACACTTAGATTTGGAATCCATGAAGGACCAGTACCGCTTCCTCCTCGTCTGCAGGACAGTCTTTGGAAAGTTAACTGTTGTCACCAGCTTTTCACAATTGGGGCCTTGGGCCATCTGCCATAACAGCTTTTACACTGGAGGCATCAAGTTAGCTTCAGCTAAAGATGTGCCTGAAGCCTGTTCCCAACACAAAGGTATCTGTGTGCAGAATGGCTTCTTAGGGAAGAAATGATCACACTGTGCTTGAAAATAAGAGTTTAAATTAAACTTAATGAGATTCTTGCATGCTATTAAATGCAAACATACATTTCTAATCAATTTAAAGTGTGTTGTGGGTTAAGTATTTACTGCGTAACTATTAAAGCGACTGTTTACTTTACATCAATTTTTAGTATTGAACATGAAATATCAATTGATAATCTAAATGCAAAACCACCTCATTTTAAATTTGTGATTAAATGCTTTCCAAAAATGTATATCAGAACTTTCCATAACCTGGTGTTTTGAACTAAATACTGTTCACTTGTGTTTGTTTAGAGAAGAGGCCCTGGAAGGACTATGGCTTACAGCTAATTTAATCAAATAGTAAAATTTCTTTCTTGCCTTACCTGCTGGATTTTTAGGAGGGATATGACGTTTAATTAACCCTGTAATTCTTACACATGGGTTAATTAGCATATAAATTAGGGTTTCTTCTGTATTGTGTAGAATAGGCTACAGCATCAAGCATAACTTATTCTTCTGAAGCCAAGATTTCTGTTTGCTTAAATGGCTTGATTGCTTTACTATGGAAATATTAGATTTGTTGTCTGTCTTGTATACCTCCTAGAGCACTCACTACATAACACTACACCTGACAAATAGCATTTCTGTATGTTCAGGGGATGAGCAATGTCCTGATTGCTGTGGGACAGAAATGGAAGTCATAGGTAAAGATATCTAACAGAAGGAGACCGTCAGACATATACCCTTAAACATCCTGTATTAACTTATTTTAGGCTTCTTATCACTACTCTTTGAGATATTCTGGAGATGTCTAAGGTAAAAGGTTTAAATAAAAATCGTAGTGGAGTACAGAACAGAATTGTACTGTGGTTTGGACCTTCATGAAGGGTCTTTTTCAATTGGTTATTTTGCCTTTGAAACATCTCTATTTACCTTTGAAACAAAACGTGGGATCAAAGGCCCACTGAGACTCCTTGTGCTCTTGATCAATCAGTCTTTCAGACCAGACAGTATTAAATGGCATCTTAGCTTTCTACTGGTGAACACTGAACATCTACCAACCCCTCCCCACTGAGCACTAGTTTAGATGAACTTCTGCAGATGGTAAAATGAAAGGGGAACAACTAAGATAAAGAATAAAATATCCACAAATGTGCTCGTAATACAAGGATGGCATAACAGGTGAAAAATAGAGCTGTAAATCTTGTGGCACTCCTGTCTTTTCAGTCTGTAATTACTGTCTATTCAGCATATGTGGAGGAATCAGGTAAGGCAGTTAGTGTTGGTGCTTAGGTATTCAAATATTACTTAAGAAAAGCTTTGATCTATTGCAGATTCTTTTATGGTGTAGATTTATCTGGTAGATTCAGTCAAGATTCGTCAGAAATCTTACTATAAATCTGAGTTGAAACTAAATATACATGCATGAAGTGTTACCCTTGACCACTTCTTTACCAAATTGATGATTAAAATGATGTAACATCCTGGCACCTGTCAGATGTGCATTTTAAAATGACAGTCAGATGGGATTCCTGCAATTGCAATGAGCTGTTCTGTTGCGTCAAAATACTGCCTCATAGGTATGGGTGGGATGGCTTAGCCACTGGGCTTTTGTCCCCTATAGCTTTCACCCCACATCATTTTTTGTATATAAATGTGTATTAAAAAAAAAAAATTCCACAGGAGAAGAGATGTGGTGATCCTAATGGGACAGCATCATTCACTTCTAAAACAAGGGACAAAGTATGGAACTAATGCATTGGACAAAGTTTCGTTTGCCTAACGCAGTGTAATGTTAGAATGATTACTGAGATTGTCATACTTGTATAAAGGAGAGAATTTTCATTTTTCTAAAGCAGGATTTTTATCTAGAAATGAGTGTTTCTGGATTAAATGTCTAGTTTGGGAGCTGAAGTATTATCTTGCTGTGAAACAGCAGAACCTGCTTTCTGTGACAGGATTTATCTTGACTGAAATATGAACAAGCCTAGCTATTTACTTGAAAAGATTGTTCCAAGGTTGAATGGTTTAAAAACTTTACTATGCAGCTTTACTAGCAGATGGAGAACTTTGCCTTGATTTCCAATAATACAAAGGATCTTTCCTGATATCAGTTAGGGATAGTTAGGGGTGTGTCATTTACTTGCTGTTGTTTCTGAACATACAAGTTAAAACAGACTGGGGATTTTTAATGTTTGCTGAAGCAGTTTAAAATATCCCGTTCATCTAGATAACACCATTGGGTGCTCATTTTAAAACTGTATATTGTACTTGCTTGAAGACTTAAATATAACAGCAAAACTGATGAAATGACCTGCACAAACAAGTTCTGTTTTCTTAGGTTGCCATTTAGAGTTCAGGATAGGAAGCTATCATGTGGGGTCAGATGCTGGGATTAATTCTAATGATATTGTGGAAGTTCTGAGTAAATTTGCATAAACTATTTGATCTTGAACTCAAATCAAGTTTCATTCTGGTGTTCTGTTAGCCCTGAAGGGACCATAAGATATCCTAGCTAGATATTTGTAGATTATCCCTCTCTACCAACCCTCTTTCAACCAGCATTACTCAGAGTTGGGAGAAAAGACAAGAAAAGGGAAAAGGTAAGTGAAGCTTTCAAAGCAAGATGAAGAAAGAAATGTAGCTGGAATTATTTTACCTTGATGAATAAGTCGACATGGCAGTGAAAAGGAGTCCAACTTCAAATGAAACATACGCCTATCTATGCAGGTTTAGTGATGTCAAGAAGCAGCCTGCGTGCCACATGCGAACCAGAAGTTAATTTCTGTTTAGCCTGGCGAGTGCATCTGGCTTCAGGCTACTTCCGTATCAGGTATAGAACACAAACTGGGCAGGTACCCAGGGAAGGGCTCAGAATTCATGCTGCCTCTACCTCCATCCTATAGCTGTGTCATCCTCAGTCTGAAAAATGCCTTATACCTCCTCTGTCTGAGAGCTATTTCAGCGCTCTGTTCTGCTTAATGTAGTCTGAAAGGAAAATGTAAGTAAGAGGTGATACCCAATGCTTTGAGGGGAGAAAAAGTTCCACAACTTCTGTCCTCCTGGTGACTTATTTTGCCACAACTGCTGGCACCACAGGGAGATTTGTGGTTTTCACGGCATCACATATCAGCACACAGATTAAAAAGTTTTCATAAACTTAGTCCTGGAAGAAGAACAGCCTTCTGACTAGGCCCCTTCATTCCCCTATCTAGGTTTGGTTTTTTAGCATAATTACAGACAAGTTCACTCAGCCTGTGAGAGAAGAGGTGAGTAAGGAAATTTATACTCCAAAATTGACAAGGTAATTACCATTTGTAGGGGAACTGACAGGTCAGGGCTTGAACTGGTGTTGGAGTACCTGGTGAAGGGGTGTGGCTGCCCAGGGAGCACAGGCAGATTGTGTGCACCTGTGCTCCCCACATGACCAGAAGGGCAGGACCCAGGGTGAAACCACCATGTGCTGATATAAGGGCCAGCCTCTAACAGCAAAGCTTTTTCTAGTATTGGGCTGCTTTCTGAGGAGGAGTGTTGTGTAGCAAGAGAGCCCCTTCACCAGCTGAGTGAGTTCAACTTTTCTTTTTCTGTATGTTTATTGGTTTATCCATGGATACTTATCTGGTATTGCCAAGAACCTCTCAGGAACAACTTTCATTCTTTATGAGCAGAATGCCCTTAAACTATGTAATGGTAGCTGTCTAACAGCATGGGTGGGTAGTACGAAGTAGTACAGCCTGTTCTGTTGTAGCTTTTCTTTTCTAGAAATTGACTGTTTAGAAAGTAACAGCTTTGTTACCCTTTTCTCAATGGATGAGAAGTGTCAGCTCTTCATCTTATGTTGATGTCCATCCCATGATACTTCAGATGCAACACAACCTATACAGGCTTTCTCGGTTGCCTCTGCTGCAGTGGGGCGTGTAGACCACTACTCAGGAAAGCATTGGTGGACATGCCCAGCTGTAAGTGCGCAACTTACAAATGTTAATTGCTATTGCTTATAAACATGTCTTTTCAAACAATGTCTTTGAGATGTGGAATAAGCAACCCTGATTTATTATGTAAAAGGTTTGTTTAGAGGACAGTGATACAGGTAGCTGTTCAACCACTTTCTTCTAAAGAGTATTATAGTGAATTACTCTAGTATAGTTTGAGTGAGATAATGAGCTCTGGATGTCCAAATCTGCAATATGGCACTGAAACAATGTATTAGTAATATGAACTACGTATGTACTTTCCAAGTATTAAGTAGTTACAAAATCACTTCTCAATGTACTTGTTTCTTACAAGTATCCATATATTTTTTAAGTGCCCACAGTGAACAACTACTGTAATGGTACTTCATCACTAAAAGTAAGAACAGATCACAAAGATGTGCAAAGTGGAACTGCAGAACACGAAATGTGTGTTTCTTTTAGAGAATAATAGAATTATAAATAAATTTGTCCACTGTTGGGGAACGCCCTGGTATCCCCAGTGGGTTGCCCTACCGGTACTCGCGTGGGGAACGCACGATCAACTCAATATGAGATGCGTCCAACTTTATCGTAGCAACACACCATCTTATATAGCATATATGCGTCCAGGGATACAAGCTCTATGCAATGCGCACGCTAACAATATCGTTGCCTGAGTTATCTCCATATATGGGATATGTTGTTAACTACAACTCTATGGATACAGAATACTATGGATATGCTGAAATATACTAGAACACACTGGAAACACCACATATCTAGGGATTACATCATTACATCATAAATCATTAGTAAATCAGTAGCTACGTGCTGCCGAGCAACCTGCTTCTCAACAGTCCACAAGGACAGGCTGAGAGAGGTGATGCTCTTCAGCCTGGAGAAGAGAAGGTTCCAAGGAGGCCTTATAGCAGCCTTCCAGTACCTGAAGGGGCCTACAGGAAAGATGGGGAGGGACTTTTTGTGAAGGCAGGTAGCAACAGGATGAGGGGAAATGGCTTTAAAATGGAAGACAGTAGATTTAGACTAAATACTAGGAAGAAATTCTTTACTGTGAGGGGGGTGAGACACTGGAACAGGTTGCCCAGTGAGGCTGTGGATGCTTCCTCCCTGGAAGCGCTCAAAGCCAGGCTGGATGGGGCAGTGAGCAACCTGGTCTAGAGGGAGGTGTTCCTGCCTATAGCAAGGGGTTGGAACTAGATGATCTTAAAGGTCCCTTCCAACCCAAAACATTCTATGATTCTATAACCTGTTGGATGTCCTTGGAGAACATATGGCCAAGAATTGATGTATAAGTGCTTATGGCATTTGTGCTGGTAGAAGATCTCAACTGATTAGATAGTGTTACAGCTATATGACTGAGCAGTATTTCTTTAATTCAAAGGAAATAGTGGAACAAAGCTCTACTAAAACAGTTGAGATCCTGCTTTTGATGTAGGGTTTCTAAGTGGAGATCAGGCAGCTCCCAATTAGATGTGTGCTGGGAGAGCCCCCTGTTTGTTCAGACCTTTGGAACAGAAATACATCAAGTCCCTTGCAATATTCACTTTTTAGTTTACTCAGAAATACTACAATTAAACACAGCTGTGCAGTTTCTTTGTGCTTTGGTTTTCACTTGTGTCCCGATGTTTAACTCTGATAAACTGCAACACCTGTGAGTTGTGTTCCACCAGACAAGAATTGGTTTTCTAAGTTTTTTTTAACGTTGGTTCAGCTCTGTTTTCAAAAAAGAGTTAAGAGTACTTAGCATGCTTGAAATATGGAATAAATGGCCATCACCAGTTTTCTTGGGTTTCTGTATCTCCTGTTAATGTATTGGTATACTGCAATCCTTTGGAGATGTACTGTGTGGAACTGAACCAGACCTGTGGGGCTGGAAGCTCATGAAGTTCCTTCATATTTCTCAGCAATTTTCAGCCCAGCTCTCTTTTAGTGTGACCAGACCTCTTTCTGAAAATGGGACTGTTCTACAGCCAGTAACTGGAGGCACACAAGGGTGACTTCAGGCCTGTTCTGTTGCTATGCTCCTGGAACAAAGTTGTTCTGCAGTGGTCTTCATGTCCCTGCCATCTTGGGCTGGTTTGAACTGTGCATCAGTTTACTGAAGCAAAAACTAATCACAGTTATTAAAGCAATACTGCCTTAGCACCTGCAGTAATAATGATGAGTTTAAAAGGCTCTGCTCTGTGCTGGTTGACATGGCTTTAGAGCCATGTTTAAAGTATGAATTGTTTCTTGCTTTCCCTCTGTGTCCATCTTTTGTTGTGGTGTTGATCAAGTTGTACAAGTACAGGAATGTTTGTTCAAATCCATGTAATGAGTTCTGTAGTGTTCTGCTTTGAAGGCCAAGTCAAGTTGTTGGCCTAGCTTGTTTCCACTGCATTTTCTGAAGCTGTTGTGCCAAGGAAGACAGAATCAGGTCTTGATGGGTGCTTTGTTGAGGTGCAGATGCACATTCAAGCCTGCACCAGCTTTGCTGTGACCTTTTTTGAAGACCTGCAACAACTCGTTCTCTTGTGAGCTGCATACCCTTGGTAGTATGGAAGCAGTTTGTGGAAAAGAACTAGAGAAACCAAACTCTCCAGCATTCCCCTTGTAAATGAGTCTTGAAACAGCATTGCTCCACCATCTGCCAAAGTCCTGGATGGAGACTTAATACCTTCCCTGTGGGATACAAATTCAATAGGTGCTACATAGCTGAGCCACCCATGAGCTGTGAAATCAACTCTTTTTTCCAGGATTTATGTAGATCCTGGGTCATGCAGAGCAAGTAAAACAGCCATTCCTGTCCCCATCCTGCTCCCTCCTTTCAACTGAAGCAGTGTGTGTATGCAATTTAAGAACCAACATACAAAAATGTCCTGTATTTCAATAGGCTGTTTCTTTATTAAGAGCTTTTTGCTAGGAATCTGTGGGATGTTATCCTGGGTTCTGTGAAATGGATTTTAATCAGCAGTTTATGTAAAACACGAATGATGAATTTACTCATTTCAATGCATGTCCATAGTATTGGATATCATGACAATTTGTTCCAGGATTGGACCAGTACTCCCGTGGGCACTGGAGCAGCAGAGAAGTTTTACACAGTAAAAATAGAGCTGTTTATGTTGTCTTTTTCATTATGGTGTGAACTCTAGATAATCTCTTCAGTGATCAGAATTTCCATAATGGTGCGAACACGTAAAATGACAACTTTTATTTCCAGACCTGATAGGTCTATCAAGGAAAAAACAATGTGATCAGTTTAGAAAATCTGGTTGTTCTTATGGACTGAACAAATGGAATTAGACTCTTGAAATGTTCTGCTTTTCTGCTTCTGTAAAACTGGACTTTTAGGTCTCGGAAGATTCCTACTTGACAGTGCTGAATGCTTGTAAATCAGACTGCATTTCTAACCAGGATCCATTCTCAATAGTGACAGTGGAATTTATCAATTACCAACTGTATGGCAAAAAAACCCTGGATCTTTAGTTTAGGGATTCTTTTTGCTACTTTTTGTGGATCATAGTCTTTCTCGTGTGTGACCTTCAAAGTTCACATTATTTCAAGTCTCCAGCTTACAGTATTTATTATAACTTGATAAGGAAGAAAATGCCCCTATTAATCATTCATGTAAAAACAGCTTTCTGAATGCTTAATCTATTTCTGGTCTAAAAGACAGTTCCTCTTGCTACACAAGTAAATCAGTGTTGTATTTTGCTCATCTTAATTTGTTGAGACTAATAGCACTGATTCTCTTTATCTTGGTATTTTTATGGATTACTTGTGTCTGCTAGGTTGTCCTAGATCTTTCTGTGAGCAATAGAGTCATTCATGTAAAGGTAGAGTGTGACTGTGAAATGCTATTTTCACCAAAATATTGAAGAAAGAGCATGGAGCTGCTTCACTTATTTGAAATCCTGCTTGGAGAATAAGGGAACTAGTAGGTTAGATAACTACTGCTGTAAAAAAAATATTTTTTTTTAAATTAGATGGTTACCCATTGTGTCACCTGACAGTAAAAACGTGAGTATCCCGTCTGGTTATATGACAGATCCTCTGCCAGAGGTGATGGGCTGCAGCTATAAGTTCACTGGAATTGATCGTTTCCATAGCTGCACCAGACATGCCTTCTTCCATATACTGCAATCTGAGAGTGAAATATGTGAGAAGCTATTTGGTATCTAATTGATATATGGTCTCGGAATTCCTGAGATAATTAAAGAGCTTAAACTTCCATTCTTCTTGCTGAAGAAGGCTCTTGAAAGCTTGCTGTTTTGTTAATAACTTCAGCTTTCTCTTGTATTTCTGCACCATGATGATAAAAACATTGATGTGAATTCTCATTTGAGTATTTCAGTGTTTGAATGTGAAAGCTGCTGCGTCTTAACTCCAAGAATCTGTCTTTATTGCTAGCTATTAGCCTAAAATCTTTCAAAGAAAAATGCATGGTAACAAATTGACTGGCCAGCAGTAGTCTGTTCCAACTGTGCAACAGCATATTCTATGATGCTCGTGCCCTGTGGGAGCTGCAACAATATTCCTATTGTGTTCTGCTCAAATATCTCTCCTCATTCCCAGGCTCTTTGCTGGAGGGCTGAGCAGGAGAGGTCATGCAGCTGTGAAAGGGACAGCAGCCAAATTTCATTCTGTGCTTGAGCTGATTCAACTGCTGCTGCCTTCCCAGTACTCAGCCTCTGAGGCCTATTTGTTCAAGTGGTAATTCCTGGATACCTTGAAAGCTCTTTATAGTGTGTATGGAAATGTATTAGACCAAGTGATATATTGGAATAGCTGAAAGCTGATCAGCAGCGTAAGCCTCCGTTGGCCCTACTAATTCTGCACAAAGCCACAGTGAAGTATGAAGTTGCTTTTCAGAAATTTCCAGTGTAACGCACTACAAGGAGAGCCTTTATCTAACTTACTGAAAACAAACAAACCCCACCAAACTTTTTCTCAGATTCCTCATGCCTCTGGAATTTGAAGAGAAGGTCAATACTTTCCTTGACCTACTGAGATCACTTGCCCAGCTTGGTAGCTTTTTCTTACACATAAGACTTTTCTCCATTTTTACTAACCTTTGAGCCTCTCTAGCTCCCCTGCAGCTGTCATCCTTCAGCAGCTCTCCAAAGTAAATAGTTTGGGGAGGATAAAAACAAAGGAACCATTTGTAGTATCCTTTTGTTTTAAGCACCTTGAAGAATCCATTTCTTTAGATGCATACAAGGTTCTTGCTGTCGCTTCCTGACTCTGGACCTCACTGAGCCATCATACAGTAAATACTAAAATTAGGGCATGATGCAAAATGAAGATTAAACATTCAGAGGTTTCCTTTTCTGTGGAAGGAAGGATCCATTCTGTGCACACTCTGAGTGCAGACTTGCTGTCAGGCGGGTGGACACAGCAGTTGGCTGAACAGTCCTTACTCCGTGCTGGGTCTTAACCAGCTTGGTAGCTTTGGCCAAGAGTAATCCTGTGTTCCTCTTAGGCTATATCTGCTGCTGTCACCCTTTCAGGAGGAACAGAAGTACCTTCCAGAGTACAATTAATCTTCCCTTTTCCTTGGAACAGATTGATTCTAGCTATAAAAAAGGAATTTGATATCGAAGCCCAAATCTTAATGATATTTAAGCCTCTGACTCAGAGCAGTATGTATTTTTAACTGAAAGTTATTTCAATCAGAATGGCAAGGAGTAGCACTTCCTGAACTTCATGTCTCTGATTTGTATGGATTTTAAAGGCATATTACAAAGAAGTAATAAAATAGCTGTAACTTTTCTAGAGTAGAACATCTTACGAAAAGCAAATCAAGAAAGGTTCTTCTGGCTCCCTGCTGACATCTGGAAGTGCAATGAGTACAGGAAAAACTGCCCAAATAATAAGGAATGTGTTTAGAAAATTGAGTTACTCAACTGTGTTACTATTCTGGGGAGAAAGCAGAGGGATACTCCAAATGAGTGAGGGGCACTTGGCAAAACATTTGGGATGAGTAGTAAAAAGTCCCACAGAACTTGCTGTGTCCTTCCCTGAAATTCACCCTTGCTGGGAAATGTCACTCTGTACAAACTCCTGAACTGTGTTTTTAAGTAATGAAAAAGCAGTTTGCTTCTAGTGTAGATCTGGGCTTGCATGTGTCACAATGCAGATTGTTGTGCTGTATGGCTACTGTTTGGCTCAAAACTTTATTTCATGCTTCAAAGAAAACTACAGAGAGAGCTAAGCTTGCATGACTATTGACTGCATGCTAAGTCTGTGAGGAGTAGCTTGTTAAAATAGGTTCAATTTCAGGTAGGTTCTGAAGCTGAATGTAAACTTAAGCAATCTATTTGCAATTGAGCTTTCTGCTTCTGCACTGGACAGGCTCTTTTTGGAAGGGGAACAGGGCCAAAAACAGCAATAGACTTGCTACTAAACAAAAGGGACTGACTCTCAGGCAACAGAAAAACCTTACATAGTATCATCTTTTCTAGTTCTGTGTTCTAATTTAACTGACGGCCCTTACATCTATTAGAAATGATTTGGATAACATCAACCCAAGATAAGTATGTTTATTCTAGTATTAAAAGTCAGCTAATTATGTCCATGATGACAGGTTTTAGCCAGCAGATGGCAAAGCCTCTGACTTGGTGAGGTTCAGGATTGCAAGTGCAATTTCAGGCTGATTTGGCCCATGTAAACAAAGCTGTGCATGCAGTCTGCAATCAAGTGAGCACATGTGCACAGCTGTGTTTATCTGACACTGCAAATCAGGCTTCTATTTCTAAATAGGAAGCTGACAAGAGCAAGATCATGGAAATCTTCCTATTAGCACTTAAAATATTTATAGAATGTCAACTTCAGAGCTTGAAAATTGGGATTCTAACTTCTCACGAAGGACTGCCTTCTAATGTTTCAACCTTCACTTGCATGTAACCCACTACAGGGCCATATGGAAGATAGGTAGAAAAATCCTTCAGTAATGGATTGACATTCAGTAAATAAAAAACTAATACCTACCTTAGACTTTCAAAGTAAGGCATTACCAACAAAATATATGGAGTTGATTATGGCATCTCCAATCTGTTCCACAGGGCTTCTGTTTCCCACTAGAGTTCACTGAAATTGAAAGACTACAGTCTCTACTGAAGTTAAACTTGAAACACAGTGGCCATTACTTATGGCACTAGGGAGCATGTCAGTATGTCTTGTGGGTTCGGTTGTGAAGTTAATTTTTAATTAAATTTTCCAAGTCTGTTTTGGAAAGACAGACCACAGGCTTTCAGAAGTTAGTAAATAAGATGAATGCACTTATTCCAGCTGACAGCATGTCAACAATGCAGCTATGAGATAGATGACAGGTATAAGGACTGTTGACAGCCTGAAAGATATTTTGGAAAGCTTATTCAAGACATTACTCCGAAGGGAGGAACATCATCTTCTCTTATCTGAGAGTTGCATTTTGGACACAGCTGGGAGTGTTTCAATCAAACTGCAGGCAGCTAAAAGTCAGGGCTAGAGGCAAGATATTCATGTAGAGTAAACTTCATCTGCTACAGTATCCATCTGTTTTGATAAGTCTTCAATGGATTTTTCTTCTGACTGAGAAAAATCAGGATGGACTGGTATTCATCAAACAAGCTAAGCACATATTGTCTCTATAGGATCCTAGTAGACTACTGGTTGAAGTCCAAGAGACTAAATAGTGTACAAGTCAAGGTACTTTAGTACTATAATCTACCACTACTCTTTCTGCATTACAGAAGTGTGTACCCAGAAGATAGTGCTGCCTGTGTAGCAGCATTGAGTCATGCTGCTTCCTTTACACGGCTACTGGAGCATAGCTGGTGACTGTAAGCATGCATACTCTTGCCTCTGCTTGGTGTAGCTTCTGAGAATGCAGGGCATGATCTGCTAAGTAGAAAAGCTGGGAAGAGCTGCAGGTTTATTTTTTTTATCCCTGGTTGTTGTGCCAAGGTTTGGTGTACCTGACTATAAAGCTTTCTCCATAACTCTTAAATATTAAGTACATGAATAATCAGAAAGCTTTAGAAAACTTGTGCTAATACTATGCAAAATGGTGCTGCTGGAAGTTTTTCTGGAAGTCTTGTGAGATCATAGTGCTGAAGATATTTGTAAAGCAGCTAGGAAAAAACACAGACATATACTAAGTTTTGGAGTTTTCTCCAAGTTTTGGAGAACTTGGCTGAGGAGCCACTTAGACAGAATAAGGACCAGGAGAGCTGCTGAGGGGCTCCTCTGATTAGAACAAAAGTTACTTAGAATGCCTTATATGGAACCAAAAAGAAACAAAGAAATTGGTTCTATGGCTCTTTAATTCTTTCATCCCCTTTACACTCTTATCTGTGCTATACAGTGTTCTATTTTAGCTCTTTTAGTTCGCATAATAGAATGGAGAAAGGTCCCTTAGACTGAAGGAGGTGAAAACCATATGAAATGGCTGGTGGCTACTTCCCTGCATACCACAGTTCCCAAAAGACAAGAAAATTATCTAAGCTCATCTATTTGCAAAGTGAAATGAAGGGAAACTTATGAAAAAGCAGTCTACCAAGAAGAATGGAAGAAGGTGATATACACAGGCAAGAGAGGGGATTGTCCCCCTCTACTCTGCCCTCGTGAGGCCCCACCTGCAGTACTGTGCCCAGGTCTGGGGCCCCCAGCATGAGAAGGGTGCACAGCTGTTGGAGCAGGTCCAAAGGAGGGCTACAAAGATGCCCAGAGCACTGGAGTGCTTCTCCTATGAAGCAAGGTTGAGGGACTTGGGCTTGTTTAGCCTGGAGAAGAGGAGGCTCTAGGGAGATCTCACTGGTCTTCCACTACTTGAAGGGAGCTTACAAGCAGGAGAGAGACCAGCTTTTTACATGGTCTCATAGTGAAAGGACAAGGGGGAATGGATTTAAATTATAAGAGGGAAAATTTTGACTAGATGTTAAGAAGAAATGCATTTAATCGGAGGGTGGTGAGGAGCTGGCACTGCTGCCCAGAGAAGCTGTTGAGTGCCCAATCTCTAGAGGTGCTCAAGGCCAGGCTGGATGGGGCCCTGGACAGTGTGAGTTGGTGGCTGGCAACCCAGCTTGCAGCAGGGGCATTGGCACTAGGTGATCTTTAAGGTTCCCTCCAACCTATGCCATTCTATGATCCTAAAAATGTCCTTAAATGGTTTTCTCTTTGCCTAGGAGTACTGAAAAATAAGCTTTAGGTACAGATATTCCAGCATAATGCCCAGATGCTTGTATCTTTCTCTACTAGGTGGCTGTGAAATAAAAATCTTTTTTCTTTTTTGAGTGAAGAATTATCCCAAGTAATGCTATGCAATGAAGTAACTACATTTGCTGTCTACCTGTGCTTGAGAAAAGGGAAAAGAATAACACTTGTTTCACTTTTCAACCCGCTGTTGTGCTACCGATTACTTTTCCAGTCTATTCCATTCTCAAAGTATCTTCTTACTGAAATAGAATTAAAGGAAGCAGCTCCAATAAGGGGTATTTAACTTATTTTAGTCAAAATTGTAAATCTCCAGCTCTTCAGTAGCTGGGCGACTTGTGCGGACTTAGTATATTCTCAATGCATTTGTGGCCAGGCCACTTGAGATGTCTGTGCTTGTTGTGCTGAAAATACCTGAGCAGAAATTCATGTTCTGTTGTCTTCCTCCTGTTTCACCCAGCCAGTAGAACTCAGTGTAGCTTTGATTTAGAGCTGGGTCCCTTTAGGCAGCTTTGGCTTTTGGGAACACTTTAACAAAAGTATTACCTTTAAAGGCTGTAACCAAAGAGAGCTTATCTTTCAAGGGCCTCTGCACTGAGAGTAGCAACTCCATGCTGGCTCCCAATGACCCTCCAAGTGTAAGGGGTTTGCCAGTAATTTGGGGTATGATAGAAAACTCGATTAAGAACAAACTGAAAATGCAACAGTAATATAATCAGTGGTGCATACCTCACATGAAAGGTATGTACAGCCTCTTAGGGAGCTTCTGGAGATCATGTTTGCCTTTGCATCTACTGTAGCTGATGTCAGCTGGATGCTGAGATGGTGCAACTTAGTTCCACTTCAGTAGGATGGGCTTGGGTTATAAAAGACAATCATTTAATTTTCTTTCCTGTAAGCTTAGTACTGGTGAACTTCAGTACAAAAATATTCATGATGGCACTTTGCCATATGGAGGAGCATTTTAGATCACTGTGAAAGTTCAGTTTCTGTTTTTTGTTTGGATGCAGTATAGTACTTCTCGCTGAAGAGCTGTGAATCTTCCTACTTCTTCATAATGAGATGTCTAGCCCTGCAGATCACAAGCTACAAGCGACTGAATGGGATTTTAAAATCTGCCATGTACTGAGGCTCAACTTGCTTACATATCTGTTGCATTTTAAAATGTCAGTCCTCTCAGTAAGCACAGGGAAGGGCTATACCCTGTCAGACTGGATTCAACAGAGTTCAGCTGGCCCTGAAATGTCAGAGCAATGCCACACAGGGAAGTGAAATTCCTGACTTCTGTAGAACCTACAGAGCTGTTTCAATGAAGGTAAGTAATATTCTTTGACATGTGATGAAAACTTTCTGGAAGGCAAAAGGATTTTTGAGAGAGGCCTTTCACTATAACTTGAGGGTGCTCCTGTGGCACTGGTTGATATCTGTTTGTTCTGTATGGCTTCAGTGCCCCTCCCTTCTCCTACTTTTCTTCCAGTCATGATGACAGACCAACCACATGTGAGATTCCTATAGGGAGCAGCATGCTGTCACTTCTCAGCTGCAGTGACTGTGTGGCTTAATGCCTTCTCTAAGAGACATCAGGAAAAGTTGGGCAGCCCCTGTTTTCTCACTTTCACTACTGAGTGTAGGGGAGGGGTGTATGCATGTTGGTGGACAAGGCATCTTGACTGGTCCATGTTAAGAACTTAGTAACTGCAGTACAAAAAGATTCCCTTGACTATAGTCTGTACAAAAGGTAGGTATTTGCTTTCACATAAATGCAAATGTTATGTTTGGTCTCTGACACAATGAGGGTCTATGACCCTTCTGGGAAACAGTTAAGGACTGGACACTAGCAAACATGGTATAAGCTTGGTCCTAAATGGCTCAACTTGATTTTAAAACCAACTCAGGCTGAGTGGATTAGAAAAACCAGTGATGGGGGGAAAAAACAGCTAGAAAACTTTAACTGTACTGTTTAAAGTCTGGATAAACCTAAGAGCTCTGCACTGCAAAGCCTTCAGTAAATTAATTCTAAGTGTCTCTTACATAACTGAGGAATCCTACTCTGTCACCTGGAAACTTAAGATGATGTAGCTGGTATCTTCTGCACTTTGCAGTGATGCAATGGACATGTCAGTAAAGAATTAACTCTAATTAAAATCACGTAAGGCCTTAATGCTTGAGCTACAGTGTTTATTATTGTGGGTTTGGTTTAATACACAAGTAACTTTTTCCACAGCCTGGGCAGAAGGTTAATGGCAGACACCATATTGGCAATGAGAACCCTGGGCCTTACTAGAATGTACTTCAGTTCTAGGCGCCTACTGACAGGAGTAGGAGAGCTGACTTTGTGTAGGCCATCTTATTTGTGGCTGATAAACCGTATTTCTTCCTACATTAAACTGGATAAATCTGTAAGAATGGAGTAACTGTACTGTCCTTGTTATTAAAACTGCAAGTATTCACATTCAAAGCTCTTCAATGAATCTTACAGCTCTTTGCCTGATCCTATATTATCAAATGTGTGAGAAATGCCAGAGTGAACTTTGAAGTTACGTACTTAATAGAAAAAAGGATTAATGTAGTCCACGAAGATCTCTCTAACGCATACTCTAAAAACACAGTAAATATCATAGGTTACCATTACTTAATATAAAAAAAAGATTCCAAGCTTTAGTTTTTTGCACAGGCCACTCTGTTATATCTGATTAGCAATATTGAATTTCAGTAAATCAACATATTTTGGCACACATGCAGAAGTACAGATCAAATGTAGACTTAAACACCAGTAATCAGTAAAATTAAATGGCTTTTAGAATACCATTTTCCTTTCATAACCACAGCTGCAATATAAATTGTATCTTGTAACAATCCAGTGTGTGCTACATATGGTGACTGATTTTTTGATCCAGGTCTTCTAATTCAGATTAATTGTTCGTACCTGTATCTTCTCACTCATTCTCACGCTTCCTAACATTTGAATTCTAGATACTGCTTAATAATAAGTAACCTATAAATTTGAGCAGCAAGCAGAAAAATACACCTGATGTTTTAATAAGGACTTCATTTGCTGATGTTTCCTTAGGCCTCAAACCAAGCCTGCTTCCTGTCTTTTTGATGGGGACTGACAATGGGACCTGGGTGAATATGTTCCCTAATGTAGTGCTGAAGCCTGAGAGAAAGCAAGAATGAAGAAGAAGAATTTGATATGATATACATTTTAGAGCGTGTCCAGAGGAGGGCAGCAGAAATGATCAGAGGGATGGAACACTTCCCTGCAAGGACTGGCTGAGAGCTGGGGCTGTGCAGCCTGGAGAATGGAGGGCTGCAGGGAGACCTGAGAATGGCCTGTCAGTATCTAAAGAGGGGCTGTAAGAAAGAAGGGGACAGACTCTTTAGCAGGGTCTGTTGAGATAGGACAAGAGGAAATGGTTTCAAACTAAAAGCTGGGAGATTTAGATTGGATATAAGGAAGCTTTTACACTTGGGTTAGTCTTGCACTGGCGGTTTGCCCAGTGATGTGGTGGAAGCCCTGTCCTTGGAGATATTCAAGGTCAGGCTGGATGGTTCTCTGAGCAGCTGATGGAGCTGTGGGTTTCCCTGTTCATTGCAAGGGAGTTGGGCTAGGTGGCTTTCAAGGGTCCCTTCCAACTCAAAAGATTCTATCATACATATTTTCTTCTGCAGACAATGGCAGATCAATGTAGTGTACAGAGCACAACAGATAAGGAATACAGTCCAAGTGCCCAACATGGGTTAAAGTATGCTGAGGGCTACACAGGGAAAAGACTATGAAAAAATCCCCAGTTTTCTTCTGAGTCCCTGAATTCAATAAAAAATGACTCTAATGTGAGTTAAAAATCAAATCTCCATGAAAATCAGGAAGGTAGGAGGAGGGGAAGATTATTCCAAACTGAGTCATGTGGCACTCAGATGTCTGGTAACAGTAATATTTACTGGCTAGTCCTTAATTCTCTCTCTCTTAAAAATTATGAGTGGCTTATTGCAATATGGAACTCTGTATAGACTGTAAAAGTTACTGAAATGAGAATACTGATAAACAAAACCTATCAAGAAACCATTAAACTTGATTCCAACTTGGTAACAGGGACTCATTTGAAATAAAATGTTCTTTGGAAAGTTCTGATGGAAAATAATCAAAACGAAGTACCTAAGCAATGGGGATATGGGTACTTTATTTTCCCTAAAGTCTCAAATAGCTTGGATAAGCAGGAACAAGGAACCAAACTCTAGGTGTCTTGCATTACAGATCCACTATTACTCAGTATCTACTTGGCTGTATATATTCATCTTGGGGTCAATGCTAAGTAGTCTTCTATGAAAATAGTGATAATATGTAAGTATGGCCTTGGCATGGAACTGTAGACTTTTCATAATGTAGAGTCCAGATCTTTAAAAATTAAGCCAGTTTCTTGGGTATTCCTCTGGACTTGTAGAAAACTATTGTGTGGATGTACATAAAAGTGATTGCTGAAATTGCCAATGCAGGAAGACTCCTCATAAGAACATTTTTCTTAAGCAATATCCTGAAGTGGATTTGAGATTGTTTTTTCCTGTGTGAATGGAATAACTTCTATGCCTTTTGTGATTTTTATGTTCATAGAATCACTGAGATTGGAAGAGACCTCCAAGATCATCCAGTCCAACCATTCATCTACCACAAATATTTCCCACTAAGCTATGTTTCTTAGTACCACATCTACATGTTTCTCAAACACCTCCAGCGATGGTGACTCCACGACCTCCCTGGGCAGCCTGTGCCAATACCTGACTGCTCTCTCAAAGAATAAATTTTTCCTAATATCCAACCTGAGTAGGTTAATACTGACTGGAAGATCTTGTTGTTTTTTTTCTTCTAGTTTAACTTGCAGTTCAATCAGCATGAGACTTTCTGCTAGAGAATGTGAAGAAGGCTTCCAAAGAGAAATTCCTCTTTTTAAGGGAAGAGTTTCTTATGTTAGTGGTCAAAAGAAACAAGACACCTCTAAATGGAATTTTAGCGTAAATGTTTTTCCTTACCAAGGGAAGAAGGGAAAATTTTTTTCTACTAACATTAAGCAATTCTCTGACCACCATAAGTAGTCCTGCTTTTGAGTCCCTGCTTGCCATCTCCCTTCTTCCTGATGTGTTTGAGTGCCAAATGCCAGCAGTGATCTGTGAGCTATGAAATAGCTCAGAAGCCTGAGCAGGGAGGAAGGTGCCTCCTTGTGACTCATGTCAGCACTGTCCTGCTCTGACTCTTCCCATTTTGTGTGAATTGCATTTCATAAGAAAAGCACTGGGAGCAATCTAAGAGGTTGTTGCCAGGTCAGGAATTGGGGAAGCTGCTCTCTGTGCTTCCCCATAACAGCTTCTGCTCCTGTATACTGCAAAATTGAAGGTGATTTCCAACTAGGAGCATTCTTATTTGGCCAGGTACTAGTATTCCTCATGAATGTAAGTAAAATCAGCAAGTCAAGGAATGTGAAGGCTTTGTCACCTTTGTTTTACAAGAATTACTGTAGTGAAAAGCCTACCCTGCAATACAGAATCATAGAACTGCTCAGGTTAGAAAAGACTTTCAAAGACATCAAGTCCAACAGCAACCTAACCATACTACCCTAACTCTAACAATCCACTGTTAAATCGTGTCCCTTAGCACCACATCCAAATGGTTTTTAAACATGTTCAGGGATGGTGACTCAACCTCTGCCCTGGAGAGCCTATTCCAGTGCTTAACACCCTTTCTGTAAAGTTTTTCCTGATATCCAACCTAAACCTCCCCTGGCGCAACTTGAGGCCACTTCCCCTTGTCCTGTCCCCAGGACCAACCTGTCCTGAGAAGAGACCAACCCCACTGCAATCACCTTTCAGGTATTTGAAGAGAGCAATAAGGTTTCCCCTCAGCCTCCTCTTCCCCAGACTAAACGGCCCCAGTTCCTTCAGCCTCTCATAGGGCATATTTTCCAAACCCTTCACGAGCCTTGTTGGCCTTCTTTGAACCTGCTCCAGCACCTCAATTTCTTCTTTTAAGAAAAAACTCTGAAATACATTAAGTTTCTGGAACTGTGATCAGATATAGGGAGATTCTGTGGTGATTTGATTATGAGTATTTTATATGGATGCGTTTTTTAACAGACACTGACTTGTCAAACTTTAAACCCATTAATAGTAATTGTATATCATTGTATTTCCTCCAAGTGACAGGTAGAAGCTGATTTAGCAGCCTTTGTCTTTCTTTTCCTCATCTCATAAAAATGGGGTGCTGCCATTGCTCAGCAACGAGGTTGAAGAAATCAGACTAAGCTGCTGAATACCATCGTATACTTGGCTTAAGTTCATTCCAGAGACTAAGTGACTCCAAGTCAGCTGCCAGTACTGACTAAAATTGTTCTGGTTTTAGCTGAGAGCACAATGTAAATCCTATCTAAACTAGTGCTCAGTTTTGTTGTATGTAATTTCTAACACCATTGCAACTTTTTGTCTGTACGTAGCTGATAGCAGCTAAGTCTGTTGCATGGCTTTGCTTCGAGGAGGACTTATAACAATAGCATGTTAGGTTTGCAAATTTTTGTTTCGAATTGTAATCTGTGTCTGTTGTAGCACTTCCCAGCTAACAGGGGAAATTCAAGTTTCCCAGCACAACTCAAATGTTAACAAGGTACTAGCAAAGAGATGATTTTTAATGTATTCCCAGAACATGTTGATTCCCCAGTGTAAGAAATCGTGCAGGAGAGGCAGGAAACTGGTACAGCTGAACAAGGACCTGCTGGTCAAACTGAGGGATAAGATGAAAATGCCCAGGGAGTGGAAGTAGGGTTGTATGGTCTGGAAATAATACAAGGATGCTGTCCAGACAGGCATGATGAGATCAGGAAAGGCAAGGCACAGGTGGAAATGAGCTTGGCAAGGGATGTGTAAAATAACAATATCCTGTTCCTAGTGGATAGTATGGAAAGAGGAGGTGGCTAGCATTTCCTCTCCAAAAACAGAGTTGAACAGGAGCAGCAAAAGCATTTTGCTGTGTATTAAGTCATTTTCCTGTAGATAGGAGCAAATGACTTTTTGAAATGAGATAACATTATGGTGAGCAAATTCAGAACTGTTCTGAAGTCTAAAACTCAAGTTTTCTGTATATTCATCTAACTTCTGTCCATCAATACAAATATGGTAGCTAACCCTTGATATTATAGGTTTCATGATTGTAGACTTAATGTAAGAATTGTTATTTCAGAATTCTTTCTTGCAAAAGAATCTCAGAATTTCTTGTTTTATTTCTCCTTGCTATGGAATAACAAGATTGAAATTAAGGACTAAATAGTGTAGTTAAGCCTCCCAGAACCTGAGGTATTGTTTGTGGGATAGGGATGGAAAGGAAGCATGGTGTCCCATTCAATTTAATTGTGGCAGTATGAAATTCAGATGGCTTCATGCTGTAGAGCTCGGTGAAAACTTGAGAGGTTTTTATTGTAGCTAAACTGTATGTGTAGCCTCCAAATGTAAATCCAGTAATTTTTAGTTATAAAGATGAAGTTGTCAGATTAGTTGCATCTTGCCATAATTCACAGGTCTTTATTCTTCCAGATACTTCAAATAAGCTTCTGGTATTATTAAATATTTTCATATGTTTTATCACCATGGTATCAAACTGTATGTGTGCTTGAATAGAAATAACATTTTAGGTAGGATTTTTCTTTTCAAGCTAAATCATACTTTTAAAATTTCTGTAATGCAATATTGGAGAGAATTATTGCTGTCTACATAAGAAGTCATGTGTAGTGTAATACATATGGTTCCATATGCAAGCAACACTCGGCTGTGATCTTGTCAAGCTAAAATACAGTAAACAAATACTGTTAAAAAACAGACTTCTCCAAAGAATAAGCTAGCTGCATATTGAAGTGCTGAAGTGTTCCTTAATGTACTACCATTAATACATCTATTTTGAGGGAGAATAAAGCTCCCTGATAACCCATGGGCAGTATTGTAACATATTACTTGTGCCTTTAATTGTATCCTGTTAACCATCAAGCTGTTTGCACTTGATTCTACCAAGTGACCCCAGCATTCCTTAAACAGCTTTGAAGACTTCCCCCTGTCTTATAATCCATCAATTTAATTAGTACACAAGATAGCTGATGAGCTAAGCAAGTACCTCTCCCAAATAATTGATATGTCAGTTTCACAGTAACCAAATCCTCAGCCTTCTCTCCAACTATTTACTGCAAAACTGAAAATCAGAGATCTGTTTCTCAGTCTGAGGAACAGGAAAGCCAACACAACTACTACAAGCTGTTCTACTACATGACCGTGCCAGGACAAATAAAACCCTTACATATAGTAATGTAGGACTTGATTGCAAGTTGCTCTTGAAAATATATATAGTCTCAAAAGTAAATATGTATAACCAGTTTGCCTAATACCTTTAGAGACTCTCCCCTCAGTTTCTATCATATGGGTACTTTTTAATGTCTTGTATTGGTACTGATCATGGATTTTATTTTGCTTTCATTGAAACAGTCCTGCATATGCACACAACTGATTATCGCTTAGTTGCTAGTGGCAGCTAGCCTTTGCTCATGTGTGTCAAAAAAACTTGTGATACATATTTGCAGTGCTACATTTTGAAGTGATTTTATTGATGTGATTTTTTTTCAATAAAACAGTAAGACAGTTGCTAGTCAGTGATTTGTGAACACTTATTTTGACTCAGCCTAGCTAATGACTTCTGCTGGTTTAAGTATTGCAGTATTTGTCATCACAGATTAGATGTTGCAACTTTGTACTTCTGTAGACCTGGAAGAACCACAGATAAACATGTTGCACTATTCACTACTTTGTATTTGCCCTTGCTTCTCTCACATGCACTTGTCTGTATTTCTGGCTTTACCTACTTCCATGTATCAAACAGCAAAATGATGACCTTTAGAAAATTTCAATTTTTAGGATAAAACTGGTAGCTTAAGCATCTCAGTAAATGATGGTGACCGTGTCCAGACTTAGTTACTATAGATCTGCACTTCAGGGTACTCATCACCACTGTCCCTTTCTTGAGGTATCCTAGCATCAGTGCAGAAGCAGATTTGCTAATTATGTGATTTTCATCAGTTATGAAGTGTTAAAATGGGATACCATTATAAAATGTGAAAACATTTTCAGCTACACCTTGAAATTCTCTTATAAGGCAAAAGTCCCTTGGCCAATGTTTTGAACTTCAGTCACTGCTCTATTTCTTACAAGTTTGCAGAAAGCTGCAGAGATTTTTGTGATAGAGGATTCCATTTCAGAGCCTGAAATAGATCATCTGATTCCGGTACCTGAACTGTTATAACATATTGCAGCACTGCATCAGCTTCAAAGACTGTCAGGTAATCCCACTTACTGTTGTGCTGTCCTTCTAATGGCCATCTGCTCCTTGCTTCCTCATCTCCTTCCCAAACCACCAAAATGTTTGCATAGTTGGAAGGTGAATTTCACTTCCCATTTTCTTGGCTGGGATGATACCCCTACAAAAGCGTCAAATAAAAAGTTCCGTGGCACAGTAATAAGAAAAAGGAGCAGTGCACAATGATATTACATGCAACCTTGTGGATGGAAAACAAAATTGATATGTTTTCATGGGCACTAGCCAGCTTTCCCCCTTCTTCTGTCTGTCAGGAACAAGTGCAACTGTATTAGAGCTATCAAGGAAGGGCCAGGCAAACAAGGAGATCACTTATCAGTGTCAGTGATAAGACCCTGGATTTGATGGCAAAGCCAGAGGAGGGGTAAGGATGGCTTGGTAATGGAAGTGCATAAGCTGCACTTGAGGCAATCAGAAAAGCCCATGGGAATGACAGTGAGCTGCTGTCAGTGTATCTCCATGCTGATGAGTGAAAGGGAGGAAGACCTGAAGTTTCATAACAAGCTTGAGAAAGTGTACCAGGTTATGAGCTCATAGAGACAAATTCCCAGGAAACAAGAATGCTGTAAGATCATCTTGATGGTACCTGCATGCTTAAAATTTAATTTATTAAGTAAATAAAATCTATGGAGCTCTTTCTGGAAGGAGAAAACGCGTTGTCCCCAAGCTACCACAGAACTGTGGGCTTCCAAGGTACAGCTCTTCTTCTGAATCCCTTGGGCAAATTCACCAGCTTGTACGGCCCTTACTTTTAACATTTACATTGCTTGGCAAATTATGCATAAATGTATTAAGCTTATCTTAGCATTAGAGAATTTTCTTCAATGAAGCGGATCAATATGAAAATCTGCCATTGAACATGGACTGTTAAGCTTAAAAAAAAATTGGCAAAATTGATGTCATCTCATCAAAATGAAAAGATACTCCACAGGACATTTCTAAAAGAAATCATGGTCCTTTCTCCAGACTGTTATAACCTTGACCTGGCCTACAGAAAACTGAGATTTAAGAGCTTCTTCAGCTCTTCTGGCTCCATTGTGACAAAGTAAAGAGCAATCCTCCAGTCCAGAGCAGGACTCGAATGTGTTTTTGCTATAGTTCACACAAAACTACCCCTTCATTTACCTAGCACCTCAACACCAAGGCTTATGCTTTAGTCTGGAAAATCACAGCATTCATAATGAACGAGTTAATTACAACCCAGGAGTCCGTAGGGAAAATTGTGGTTTCTTGAATTGTTACAGGTACTGTCAACATATTTTTCATCAGTTTGTGGGAAAAAAAACAAAGCCACACCCAGTATATAAATCATAGCATCATAGAATGGTTTGAGTTGGAAGGGACCTTTAAGATCATCTAGTTCCTTACTGTAACTTTAATGGGGAGCAGTCTGCAGTTGCAGAAAAGAAATGACAGGTGTGTTAACTTGCTTGAGATCATTGTCTCTTACAGTGACCATATGATAACAATTAATCACAGATAGTATGGTATTACATGCTATTATGTGTCTGGCAATGTGTTAATCTAATACCTTAGATGTAAGGGCCTGCTTTCACGGCTTTAATCCTGGAGCCCCATGTGTACTTCTAGAGGTGACCTTTTTAAGTCAACTGGCCAACTGTCCCTAAAGAGTGACTGACAGGAGGAACTGATGCTGCCAGGAGAGTGGTGACAAAAGCTAACATCAGCCATTGCATTTCATTATGAGGTCAAGTGTATTTGTTTAACCTCTGAGCAACTGTGATATGTGGTCTTGAATCTTGAATCTATTGGACTGGGCTGGTGTGAAATCTTTTGCATACCAATTCAAGGTAGAAAAAACAATGTTGGAATGAAGATGAAGACTGCAGTGCTATGTTCAGCCCTAGCAGGTTATCCAGCTACTGCTGTGCTATTAACAATGAGATTTGATCAGAAAAATGTTGATGGCTGTAAACATTATTTTTTCTCTGAGCCGATAATTTTACAAGCAATTGTAAAGCAGAATTAGACTAAGGATCATGTTATCCTATTACCCTTATGTACTATAAATTGACATCAAAAGATTCAGGTTTCTTGATATGGATGAGCATCTTGGCTTCTTGCATCCAAGTTCTGCAACTCTTTTTCTGTAGTTAAGTTGATGTTCCATTCATGCTGTAGTCCTTAAAGACACCATAGGTGTTTGCCGTGTGTTGAAATCCATACAGATTGGCATTATTTCCCTGTGAAGCACCAAGATGACTGGCTTTGCCTTTTTGTTATCTATGGCAATGCACTGTCTGCAGAGGAAAACATGTTCTCTTTTAATGAGGCAGTCGAGTGAGTTTGTCAGTTGTCCTGGTGCTCAGGGAATATTCCAAGGGAAGAGTGAAGGTAACTATGGCAGGAAGAAACATGGCTCTGTAATCAGCAAATGACGAAAAGCTGCACCTTTATGTAATAGTCATATTACCAATGAGTAACAAAGGACCTTGGGTAAACCCTTCTTAATCTATGTCTGTATTCCTGTCTATGAAATGTGAATAACAGCACATGATTTAACCAAGTGAAAGCAAATTAAGAATTGCATTGAAGTCTGTATTGATAATTGTTCTCCTATTCCAGCACCACCACTTGGATGTCTGCAAAATGCAGCCCAGTGAAATTCCTGCCCTTTACTGTGGTGCAGTATTGCAGCTCCTGGTTACCCTCTTGATCTGTAAAGCATTTGAAAAAAATACGTAGAAAGAAAGAAAAATGGGTAAAGAAGCCATAAGGTGAGGAGTGGCTCACATACACTCTGTCTTCAATCTCAACTACATTCTTTCCAACAACTCAGATATGGTTCTCCGTGTTAAATTAGAAAGAGAAGGATGGCATCCATCACTTGTGGACTACCAATGTGCCTGCAGTGTTGAAGGAGGCTCACTGCAGTGATAAAGAAGACTTTGAGATGCTGATATTGATAGTGGGTGCTATCGTAAAAGATTGTAGTGAAGAAGCAAATATGATTGCTTATAGCCTTTTGGAACGGACGGAGGAATACAGGACTGTTGTGAATCTGTCCAGGATACCAGAGATTGCAAATCTCTCATTCATGGTGTGCTTTCACTCGAACTGAGTCTGAGTGCTTAATGAAAAAGCTGACATGTTTTTAATATAGAATTTATAAGTCAAAAGTGGCAGTGCAGTTGGAATTTACTGTGTGTATGGATAAAGCAAGATGAGTGAACTAAAAACAAAGTCGTACTGTCTTCCTGCTCTCTTTTCTCTTAATATATTTGTAAAACACCTGCTCTGTATTTTGGTAAATACAAAAGGGAAAGATAGTTTATGTTGCATTCACATTCTGAGCAGGTTATTATATTGTCTCATTTCTCCCTATGCTCCCCTTGCAAACTACTTAAGCATATCTGATAACAGAAACAGGAGAGCTTTGCTGGTAACAACCACAGGATTTGCTAGAGCACCTATGTTATATATATGGAATGGGGCATTTAATGGAGAAACCTGATGTGTGCCTGTCTCTGTACCTCCTACCGCTCCCTCAATACTTCTGGCTGGAGTATCTTCTTCTCTGAAGATGAGATCGTGTTTAGGGTTTTACAGTTTCTGGTTCCTTGCTGATTCTCCAGTTAGGCTTTCTTCTTCCAGCAGTCAATTCTCATAGTGCTTTCAGAGCTTTGTTTCTTTGCCTAAACAAATATATTTCCACTTTATTGCCAGCAACTCAATGAATTACTCTTTCAAAAGATAGAAGCCAATGTATAGAGTTAAAAATTGGTGCATGGGAAGTGTAAAGGGAGACTGTTCATCTCATTCTATAATTTTTGCCTGGCAATATTCCTGTTATTGATATCTCTGAACAGCGACTCTTCCAGCTCTGACAGTGGTGTCCCTTATGGGAAATGCAAGCCGTATTTGTTCCATGGATGACAAAGCTGTGCTGTCACTGCAGGCAGCAAAACTAACTTGACTAAAGGGCTCTCTTTCGACAGAGGTCTTACATTGACACCTGGAGTTTTGTTAGCACCTCAGTACCTTGAGGTGTGTATTTTTCATGTTAAGCTAATACTGTTCGGTGGGCAAAGCTTTGTAGCAGTGTCTTATTCCAACGCAGTGATAATATTGGCATGGGTCATTAATTGCCTCTGTAGTATTGCTGTTTTCCTAGAGAAGAACATTTGGTAAGGTAGTGCAGCTAGGAACCCTCTAGCCATTTTTAACTTTCTCCTTCCATGTACCTCAAAAGGTAAATATTTGAGGTACAGTTTTAATAGAACTACATGGCCTTCCTCTGCTTGGAAAAGAAAGTTTCTGAAAGGGAATAAGTAAACGAACAATATATAAGCTTGAATATAACCCACTTTTCCATATAGCTTTGTTTTGGAAAGCACATTAAGTCACTTCTAGGGGAATAACACTGAGAGCCAGCTTTATTTAGTTAGATTAATTCCATTTTAATATTTCCATTAGCCATTTTGTACTTGGCACTGCAAAGTAATAAAATCCTCCAAATATTGACAGATAGAAAAGTAAATGCCACTCAGCCATGACAATCTGTTTTTCAGCCAACTTCCTAGAGTTAGAAAGTCTGCTATCATCATTTATTTATATATTAATAAAGCACGTGATTTTTATCACTAGTTATTCCCTTCTAGCAATTAAGGCAAAGCCGATAAATTCTTCCCTAAGTCAACATCTTTGTTTGTTAACTTCTGAACTAGCTAAAAACCTTTCTAGACTGCACATTAGGAAGAAGAGGATCAAGGTTCTCTTTTAGAGAATGGCACCAAGTCAGACGTGAATGGAAGAAAGGGAACTGCTGCACATGTCAAAGGCAAGTGAACATTTGTCTTGTTGAAAAATCAAGTCCTCCATTTTCCAGGAGGATGCCCTTACAGTTACTGACTATGCTGACAGATTTTGCAGTAGACTTAAAATATCTGAAGAGGAAATATTCATTTTTTATACACAATAAGGGAATATTTTATTAATTGCAAATATTTGAACATAGAACACATGTATTTAAAGAAAAGTGTGGGGGGGAAATGTGTCCCTTTGTGGATTCAAGGCTGAGGACAACAGTTCCAGACAGTATTTATCAGTTGAGAAGATGAACTCTTTCATTAGTGTTTGCTTGAGAATCATAGTAATTTGCATTTAATGTAAAATATAAATGATTTCTGCTGCATAATTGCATAAGGAAACAGCTAATCCTTAGGTATGGTACACTTTGGGGGAAAAAAAGGGTCTATTAGGCATATATGGAAAGAACACAGGGCTGGCCTTTTGACAGTGGCATTCAACAATATTACGAAAGCAGCTACTAATTTCATGTTTGAGTAACATGCATACTGTTTCAACAAGTGTCCAGCACACTGTCAACTGTTTACGGCCGTTCGGCCCGGTTCCGTGACGAATGGGATGGGGGACCCACAGACCCACGTCCTGGGAAAAGGGAAGAGGGAAAAAGGGTAAGGAGATGGCCCTGAGAGCAAAGAACAGCGGCAACAATCTCAGGAGAAACTAACTAATTTACTAAATAAGATATCAGAATGCAAAACAACACACTATAATACAATATAATTACAATTTAAGCTGATAAATCCAATACAGTGAGAGAGAGAATGTCCAAAGTCAAGGTAGGCCTTACTCTACTACCAACGATAAGACGGCTGAGGAGCGAGGTGCTGCCTCCTGCCCCAGGAGGGACAGGGCAGGAGGGACGAGATCTCATGATCTGCGAGTTTTTATCTTTTCCCTCTGGCTGGAAAAGGTAACAGAGGAGCAAAGTACCCTGGGGAATGTAGTAGTCCTTCTCTTCTGAGAACCAGGTACATACACTACATGATGTTATGATGTGGAATACCAATAACCGAGAATCATAAAACCATGACACACACCATGCTTTACTGGAAGAGACATAATTCCACTTAATGTGACTATCCATTCACAAATATGAAAGTATTTATCTGTGTGCTAATGAAGTGTTTTTGAAAAGAATTTCTAAAGAAAGTAAATCCATACATTGGAGTGTCCAGAAAGATTATTTGTGTGTCCCTTGGACCAGAAAACTTGTTACTCAGGGTGAAGAGTCTAAGTGGAAATGGAATTCCAAGGAAAGCCAGTTGTATATTACAACTTCCTAGCTGAGCAAAACCCCTAGTAGCAGCTAAAATTCTGATATTTTAGGTTTCAGTCAATTTTAAAGTTAGATATAAAGGATCCAATTGATTCATGCTCAAAGAGAGGGAAAAAAAGCATAAAGGTGTTGTCTCAGTGCTCCAGAAACAACTTTGGATATGTGTTCCTTAGATACCAAATCCTTAAATTATCTCAGCAGGTCCTGCTAAATATCATCAGCAGAATTAACGACACTGTTTAACCTGCAAATCTTACAGCTACTTTCATGCAACTACTGTTGTGTAATTTGCTATTAAGCTGAAGTAGCTCAAGTCAGCATAGTGTTGTACAATATGGTATGGCTTAGGCTCACTAAGAGGAGGTGAATGAAGTGTTAGCTTGATAATTGTGTGGTTCATCTCAGTACGAAAACACAGTAGTGTATGTGTTACTCCATCATAACAGACTATCTCTGAGGTGTTATGATGGTCTCATGCCACCAGCCACCCCAGCAGCACAGTCATGTGCAGTATGGTGTGCCCAAAGGGCTTTGCTGCAACTGTAATGTAGGTTTCTGTCAGAGCTGTTTTCATTCTAAGAGATGGAGTGGTTTGTTTTAACCATGCTTTGAGGAAGACTTTCAGTAGAAATATATCTTTTTAATATAATATTAAATGGGGCAGAGTACATACAAGGAAAATAGAAACCAGAAGTCGAAACCGCATGTTCTTGTTTACCACCTTTCCCAACAGTTCTGACTTAATTCAAACAAAACAAAAAAAAGGGGGAGGGTACTCCAATAGAATGGTAGTACAGGTGTTGCTCACGTAGTCTCAGTATGTCTTAATATCTTCCTTCTTCAGTGTTACTTACGTGAGCAACACCTGTCAGATGGCTGAAGTTCCACTGATGATACCTTTGGGACTTAGTATAAATCACATCTGGACTGTAACTTGAGACTGATGGAATTTGATAATAGTTCTCAGCTGCAAAACATTCAATATGTGTCCTTAGAATCTGTGTATAAGATTTTTATTTGCTTTTCTTTCTCCACCTTCAGTCTGCTTTTAGCATTCACTGACTTTGCTTTTTGGAATTTAATTTTTTTAGTTTCACAAAAGCCTTTTTCTGTTGACTACCATGTTTTGGTATTTGCCTGCAAAGACAACTTAGCATCCTTCATTTCTGTTCCTATAAATAGGTAAGTTGGTAGCAGTGGCTTATGAAGACATCCATCTGCTTTCAGCATTTCTGAGGATTCCACCTTGCTTAATGGTGCGATTCACAAAGATCAGAAGCTCAGCACTTCAACTCTCTTAAGGTCTTCAAGATGCAAGACAGTTGCAAGTGGTAGATATTAATGGACTAGCTGGTGGGTGTCTTGTCTGAAGAGCTGTATGTTCTGCAAAGGAGCCTTTTTAACTTGCGAGTTGTAGCTATTTTCTTCTCCCTATTTCAGGTCCTCTTTAGGATAGAAGAGACATTCCAGGCCTAATGGTATCACATGATGTTTTCTTGTATGGTGTTAAAGAGGGAGAGTGAGAAACTTGTATCAAACCATATCTGCAACATGAGTGATGTCTGAAGGACAGGCTTTTTGAAATGCAGCCATTCATAGATACTGCTGTGAGTCCTTGGCCTCAAAACAAGACTGGAGTTCAAAACAAGCAGCAGCATCTCTTGTTTCAAGAGCTCTGCTCCTCTTCAGTGTAACCCTCGTAGCTTTGATGCTATTGGTGACCAAAGACACTTTTTAATTTATAGTGCTAAATTGGAAGCTTAGACTATTACATTCAAAGAGAATGATAATATACCATTATTACACAGCTGTATGCAGACTTATGTATTGTTCACCATTTGTAATAGTATCACAGAATCATGGAATGTCTTGGGTTGGAAGGGATCTTAAAGATCACCCAGTCCTACCCCTGTCATGGGCTGGCTGCCCCCCACCAGCTCAGGCTGCCAGGGCCCCATCCAGCCTGGCCCTGAGCACCTCCAGGGATGGGGCAACCACACTTCTCTGAGCAGCACTGCCAGGGCCTCTCTGCTCTGAGTAAAGAATTTCTTCCTAACATCTAACTTAAATCTCCTGTCTTTTAGTTTAAAGCTGTTCCCCTTGTCCTATCACTATCAGACCATGACAAAAAGTTGGTCTGCCTACTGTTTGTGAGCTCCCTTCAAGCACTGGAAGGCCACAATGAGGTCTCCCTGGAGCCTTCTCTTCCCCAAGCTGAACGACCCTGCTCTCCTCTAATCTGAAGAACAAGGCAAAGTATGTGCTGGCAGACTGTAGGAACTGTGAAGCTATGATCTCATCAGTGCAGTGAATGTTCTTTAAGGTCATTGCTGTTGTTAAAAGGTATAGCTCTGAGAAGTTTGACAAGTGGAATTCAGTTTCCACTGAAACGAGCAGAAAACTAAACCAGTGTTCTTAAAAATGAATTGCACACTGGAGAAGAGAATCATTGCCTGTTCTCTTATGCATATGATTTGAATGCAAACTGCATTATGGTCTGTAGTAGCATCCAGATAGCATTGAGGAGTATCTCATTCTGTGTTTGGAAGTATTCAGACAGAGCTAAGTGCAGCATGCTACAGCTTAAAACTGGGTGAACAAGGGCAAGAATAAAAGGTAAAAGGTAGATCAATCATAATTAGCTCAGGGAACAGATATAACCTCAAGCAGAAAGATTTAAATCTCTTCCAAAAATGCTTTGTCCAGTCTCATAAAATGGAATGCTCTAATTTTTCATAATTATTTCATTCTTTTCTTGAGACCTGCTAAGCTTTCATACTCTGTCTTTTACCCATAAATAAGTATAACTCCAGGAGCTGAGTTGCTGGTTTAAATGCAATGCTTCCCATATGTTCAGAGTTTTTAGTTCCAGTGGACCGCTTACTTTGAAGCTTGTAATTATAGCCTATCTGGAATACTTTCATCGTCAGGTTTTTATCCTTTAGCAGGAATAACTGAAAGGGGTTTATCTGGAAATATTAGTATTTAGGATCAGAGAATTGCACTTAAGTTAGGTTTTGTAGTACTCCCTAGCAGAACGGCCCCTTTTAAATGGTGACTGGATGTCCAGTTTCCATTAAAAATAATAAACTGATGTAGGAACATGGTAAAAATAGACAGGGAAGACCTTAATTATGAAATGATTTTAAGTGGAAATTTGACTCAAAAAAAAAAAGAAAACCATGCAAGTAGCAGTTTTCCAGGTTTAAATTAAAATACCTTTGGTTTAGGTAGTCCAGTTTTGCTTTCTGTGTTTTTGGAGATATTTGGAGTAGGCTATGGCAACAACCACACATTGCTGCTGTCTCACACTGTGGATCCTGAGAGCTTCCTTTTCTCTGCTGCAGTACTACGCTAGATCCCATATGACAAAATGCTACAACAGGCAGTGTGTATTCACAGCACTTCACATTTCAGCTGCTTCCTTCAAACTTTTCAGGTAGCTTGGCCAATGTTAATGTAAGCTCAACACTTTTCAGTATGTGCCTCATGATAATTTTTGGTCATGCAAGCAGAAGCAGAGAGGTGAAATAATCTAAATACATCCTGTAAATTAATAATAGAACTTGAGTACTCATAGGAGTTTTGTTTTCCCTGTAAATATTATTCATTACTGCTTTTTTCATTAATCCTTAAATAATCTCCAAGAACGTACTTCCAAGAAGTCAAAATGAATCCTTGGTGTAGTAGTCCCTGGAAGCCGGTGTAAAGCCTTCTGATGCAGGTTCCTTGCGAGAAATGCTGTACAGCACAGAGCATGATGCTGCATCAGTTAGTTTGTCAATTACATGGTCAAGTCTTATACAGAGTGCTTTGTGGGACCTGTTTTTTAGGGGAAGAAAGCACAGAAAACATGCTTGCATGCAAGATTTGCACTCAAATTTCAGAGATTTGGCCCTTACTTTCAAGCATATAAGACAGAAAGGTTTTACCACCATGCTATCCACCAGAATTGCTCTAGTTGCACCTCAGTGCAAACTCCACCCTAATAGAAATCTAACTCAGGTTGGATATTAGGACAAATTTCTTCTGCAAAAGAGCGATCAGGCTGGAATGGGCTGCCCAGGGAGGTGGTATGTCACCATCCCTGGAGGTGTTCAAGAATCATGTAGATGTGGTACTAAGGGACATAGCTTAGTGGGGAAATATTGGTGATTGGTGGACGGTTGGACTGGATGATCTTGGAGGTCTTTTCCAACCTTGGTGATTCTACGATTCTATGAAAGACAAACATTTATTCTGGTGTAAGGAAAAAATGCAGATCAGAGTAAGACTGTTACATCAGAGAGGGAAATGTCAAAAGGGAAGGTTAAACAATAGAAAATCTTCCTCCAGAAGGAGAGAATAAGCGCTATGTCCATATTTCAGTCTCTGGAATGCATCACCAGCAAAGAGAAGGTGAGAAACAATTTCTTTTAAAAACATATCCTAAGCATAACTAGCTAATTTTCATGGGGAAAAAAATGTGAAAAAAAGTCAGCCATTGCTTTACCAATTGCTTCATTGAAAAATTGGCCTTTTCCATATTCCAGCAGGCAGCTACAGAAAATGACTTTCACCACCCTGAAATGCGCATCGGTGAATTTGCTTAAAACTCATTGCAACAGCTAACTACTAGAACAAATGTGCTTCAACTGTATGCTAGATTCTCCCTTTTCCTCCTTTCTGAAAGAGAAAAGAACCAGCTGAAAAGGTCCACAAACATAACTCTGGCCATTTTTAAGCACCTGAACTATTTTAGTGCGTCACTTCTGCTAATCAAAGGTCTGGAAGGGCCAAGAAAACCCAGGTAAGTAGTGTATCTGAACTAGAAAGAATTGTTATTGCGTACCCAGCGCATCAGGGGAAGGAAATGATGATATAAATACTCTGCAGTTTCCAGGATTTACAGAAAGAGGCTGTGCACCCACGCTGAACAACTATTTCCTTGTTGATGAAAACCTCGCAAGTCAATGCAACTTATGTACTGTATTAAAATGACTGGTATAAAACTGTATTTTCACAGTAATGAAGTGATAACTTGTCGTATATCCAGCTCTTCAACTTTAAATTTATACTCACAGTGAAATACCCTTAGGGATGTAACTGTCACCTCCAGGAATTCTAGTTGTAAGTAATTTCGGCAACAAATGCCTGCACATTAAACTCTATAGTGTCACTGCATTATCAAGATTATCGTCTGTTTTGTTATGTTATAGCATGGTATCCATAGTCAATAGACAATGCCCCTCAACTTCCTATGCCTCTGATATAGGTTGTGTCAAAATCAATCTAACCTGCCTAGGGGAGGGGGGTCGAGTTACCTTCTCTGGAGGAGTTCAAGAAATGTGTAGATGTGGTACTAAGGGACATGGTTTAGTGGGGAAATATTGGTGGTAGATGGATGGTTGGACTGGATGACCTTGGAGGTCTTTTCCAGTGATTGGTGATTCTATGATTCTAATACAATCTGACTTAAAACAGACTTTAAAAAAAAAAAAAAAAAGAGGAGGGGGGGAAATAAAGGCAAGATGCATCCATTTGATTTTTAAAGGAAATCATCTGATTCCTTAAGGTGCTGGACAAAGAATAGTATGAGCATTAAGGATGTTTTTTTCCCAGTCATATTGTTTATAGGGCTACTAGCATCATGAGGCAGTAAGGGCAGTCACAGTAAACACTAAAAACAGTATGTCCTCTGCATTGACTGTTCCACATACGTGCGAGTAGAGGACTTGTCTTATGCAACCACGGGAAATGAGCAGAAAATACTTGGACTTTTTAAATTAGTTTTGGAAGGATGTTAGTTTTCCATACCAGTTTGCATTCACTGGTCTCAGGTATAATTTGGAAATAGATTTGAGTAGCATTTTGGAACACATACGCATAAACATTGACCTAGAGCCTTTCAAAAAGGGGAGGAAGTTGCATTTAAATTGTACATCAAAGACATGAAAAATAAAAGGAATTAGTTGGATTCTGACCAGCCAATTTCCTCTTACCAACATCCACTATTCATTCTCCTGCAAGAAGTAAGGGCAGAGGCACAAAGCACTCCTATTTTCCTTTTTTAAGGCAGTTCCTCTCAGGCTGTGCCCATAAACAAGGTCAGTTTTCTTAGGCTGCAACCTCTTTCACATCTGAATTATATCAGCAGATAGCCTCGGCAGACCCATTTGTAACAGAGCTCCTTTGGCCTTTGGACAAAGCATATTAAAGTCAGTGGCAAAGTTTTCAATGAAGTCTATAGATTTGGCATTGGGGTGTCAATGGGCAGTTTTTCTATGAAAGAGCATGTTTTATTAGATGCTTAAATAGGATGATACCCATGGCACTAGACAAAATATTTTGATTTTTTCAATCAGCTAAAACTTAATTGACATTTAACTTTAAAAGTAAAATTAATCCGTTTTCTGATTGTTTTGTTAATATTAGACATATGATCTACAGCTCATTGACATTAATGTGGCTTTATGTTGAATAATGAGTTTCTGATAGGGAGTTAGAAGTACCTAAGCATAACTAAAATGGAAATAAAAGACAAAAAATGAGGGAAGGAAAGGTTTCAACTCATGATGTATTATTTATAACAGTGGGTGAGGATAGAAAAAAAGATCAACTTAGCTAGCATTACTTGTATCAGGAATACAGATCCAGCCAAAACAAAATTCTGAAGAATTACTCTTTATCATTTTTTATACTTCAGTTAAAAAAATACATATCCGTAGAATCCAAATGTAAGGAATTAAAAAGGATGCTAGGAAGGCAGGATATTGTTGCAAACACTGCAAGCTTGCAACAGGTTTTATAAACAATTTGTGAAACTGGTTTCTAAATGTGTTGTGAATGTGGCAGCAAACAGGAGAGGCTGAAGTCCACAGCGTGTAATTTGCTGGTCTTCATCAATGGGATTAGCAGCAGGGTAAGAGCTCCCCTCTTTTTCAGGAGTCAGTATGAATGTATCATGGATACACAGTGTGTAAAGTGACACTCTTCCCATTCTAAAATATGGAAGGAACTGATGTAGAAGTAGTCCAATAATCTCAGTTTGGGTAGGGTCACGAGAAAGGAACTGTTGCACAGAACTGATCAACAGTTGCATATTTGGTTTACCCCAGTCTATGCTGTAAGAGTGTGTTAATGGCTAGTGCCATTGTGCAGAACAATTCAGTTTCTGCTGTAATGCAGCATTATCCCACAGAACTTGTAAAACCTTGTGAGAAAAACTTTCTGAAAGAGATAAAACTAGCTCTGTCATGAATTCCTTCTCTATTTCTATGCTGTGAATAGCTGTTGTGAAATCTCATGAGGCAACTCATGTTACCATATCTCTTCTGCTTGGCATTGGTTGCACTGATTCACACATTCAATTTCTGTCTGTTTGTTTTTTGTATTTTTTTTTCTGGTAATTTCCTTGGCCTTTCCTTGTAATTGGTCTAACATTCATCCTAATTTGTAGATGCCACACCCTCCTGTAAATTTGTGAAAACCACCAATGCTGTTCAACATGCAAGCTGTTTGCCGAATGGAGCAATGATACATGTATCTTTAGATTGACCTAGGATAACAATTTGTAATTAAATATTGCCTTTTGCTTTCTTTGTAGGAAGTACTTCTAATACTGAATTGCAGTCAGAGGGAAACTTTGAACAACCTAAATTATTTGTACTATCATTAGTTTCCAAACAGTTCTCCTCTCCTGCTGTATTAACTTTCCAAGACAGTTCTGGACAGCACAGTTTGAGACCCAAAAATATAATGGAATAGTCTGAAAATGAATCAATACTGAATGATGTGTGTATGCTGATAACCATCTATAGTGTGTTCACATGAATTTGTATTTTGCTGTTCCTTTTCTATTCATTATGCCTGCAAGTAAAACAAGTCATCACTTCAACTTTGACATGCTCGTATTTGGATGAGATAACTGGTCATGGTATCTACATTAAGCAAGAAATAAGCCAGGGTGTTATTTATTCAAAGCATGAAAGTATTCTTTGCAGTGTGTATGGTGACATCTCTTGATAACAATTCAAGACCTCATTTACAGGCAGAGTGACCAGATATCTGAGCGAGAGGCAACGCATGCAGACACAGCTTTTAATTCATGCAGAGGAGTGAATTGCCTCTGCATCAAAAATAAATGTCAATAGTTTGAGATATGTAAAATTTGCAGCACAAACTGCTGCTATTACAAAAAGTAAAATAGGTGGTGAAGTCAGAGGTAGCGGTTGTATATTTTCTACTGTGAGAGCTAAGACTGCAGGTGTGCAGTACTGAATGTAGTGCTTCAAAGAGCCCTGATGATTTCTAGCAGTGAATAAAGCTGAAGCAAGTGTAATTTTTGTAGTGTCCTAGCTCCCTCGCATTTAGTGTTCTGCATGCCTCTGTGAGTGAGTAACACTGTAGGGAAAAAAATGGAGGTGTTATGGGAGTCAGTGAGAGCATGGATTCCAAGCCTTTTTGGGAAGTGGATTTAGTGAAGGTAACAGTTCAAGCAGAACATTAGGGACCAGGAAATGCTGCCTTTTTCCCTCCGAAACAAGAAGGATTGCATACATCCCAGGGAGGTGGTGGAGTCACCGTCCCTGGAGATGTTCAAGAAACGTTTAGATATAGCGTTGGGAGACATGGTTTAGTGGGGTTGTTGGTGGTAGGTGGATGGTTGGACTAGGTGATCTTGTAGGTCTTTTCCAACCTAGCTAATTCTATGATTCTATGATTCTATGATCCTTATTTCTGCACTCTAACTCACAGGAATCCATAGGAGTGGGAACTTACTGAAGGATCCTCACTGACTGCACAGGACCTTAGATGAAGCCTGTGGAACTGTCAGTGAAAGCTTTCTGTCACCACGCATCCCAGAGAGTCTGCCTAGTTTGGGATTTGCCTTTCCACAAAATGCCTGTCTGTATCACAGAGCAACTTTAGAAATTTCCACAGCAAAATTGCATTGCAGTGTGTCACTAAGGTCAAAGGATTTTGTGGCAAGCAATGAAACTTTAAATTCCATTTGTGAAGCATTTAGAGGACAAACTGCATCTATTTTTACAGTGCCTTACTCTACTGCCTTAGTACCAGGAAATTTACGAGAGGCCCGAGAGTGGAGGAGATATTTCTCTCTTTGGAAACAGGAAGGTTATGTTGACTGCAGAACTATTATTGACAGTGCAGTAGCACTGTCCAAAGGCCCTCCTCCATCTAAATTGTATTTCTTGGAAAGTTGCTGGAAAAGTCCTGAGACTGTTCATAAAAAACTTCAAATGGTTAATTTATTTGCCTCATTTTCAAACCATTCTGCATGTGCACAGCTACAAACTTTTCTCACGGCCTACAGATTCTGCAAATGTATGCATAAGAAAATGTAATCCTGTTGCCCAAGAAATATCATAGAACCATAGAATCACCAAGGTTGGAAAAGACCTCCAAGTTCATCCAGTTCAACCATCCACCTACCACCAATATTTCCCAATAACCCATGTCCCTTAGTACAACATCTAAATGTTTCTTGAACACAAGAAATATCAAGAAATACCTTACAAATACTTCAAGCCTCATTAAAGGACTGGGAGGTACCAATGCTCATCTAATTCTTTTCCCAGTATATATAACCATAAGAAGCCTAGATGCAGTGAAAATAATGGAAACATGATATAGATAAATCCTGCATAGGGCTCATGCTTTCAGTGGCTATGCTTGGGCATAGGATGATGATGTATGGGCAGCTAAGATGTGATTCTTAGTAACAGGGTCTTTCTCTGGAGTATAAGATCAAAGGATAGAGAAGTCATCAAAACAATTTTGAAATAATTTTGATTAACTTGAGAGTTAATAGATATCAACAATTTGTTGTCAGCATCCAGGATGATCCCTAATCCATTGTTCTGGGTCACTTTACAGGGACGTTGGATCCTGTGCATGCTGAAGCATATGAATACACAGAATACATGGGAGGTGCTGGTAAGGAGCAAATATATTTTAAACCACATGCAGTAGGTATTGTGTTTTTCTCTTAACAGTTACACTGTCCAGTGAAACAAAAAAAAAAAAAACCTGCTTTATCTTGAGAAGACAATGCCATGGAAGCCTGGAAAGAGCTCAGACCCAAAGTTTGACCATAGAGCAAGGTCTTTGCAGATCACAAAAGGGAAAGTAAAGTTTTGTAATATGGTTTTAAGAGCCTTTGAGCATAATTCAACTTTCTTATGCAATCCCTTTTAACATTACTTTGAAATTGCTGAACCAAAATCAGCTGCTTTATGCTGGGTTTTTAGGCTCCTTTTTTATTTCACTATCCCTCTTTTCATCTTTTCATGAGGATCAGAAGTTGCTTTTGTTCTAGGCTGGTGACTCTGGCTTCCAGGTGTGTTTTGACTGCTGCTCTATGTGCTAAGTAGTTTTCAAAACATAATATGTTCTTGCATGTATTGCAAACAAATCTCTCCCACTAATTACCTCGCAGATATCTTTAGTTTCCTTATTGATGCTTTTCTGAACAAATCAGGAATAAACTTTCAGAAAAACACAGTGAGCAAAGACCTATGTGAGAGTCCCTTGGGAAAAAGAATTTATATAAACTAGGCTAGAAAAATATATTGAACGACTTCACAGTTTGTGGAAATAATTAAGGCAAAGCACCTTCCCTAAGAAATAACGAGCTGGATCACACGGCCCAAAAGCACATAAATCATGCTGTGGGAATTTTCTTCCACAGAATGGTTTGGGAGTTCTTCTCCTTGCATCCTTCTCAAGAGTGCTCTCCTGGGGAGGAAGCATGACTTGAATTTTACCAGCACACGCACCGCTCAGCAGACATTTTGCTACAGCATAGGGTTTAAGCCTTTCTATAAAGAATAATTTTGTGTTTCTGCCCATGCTTCTGTTATCTCTGCTAAGCTTCCAGCTGTTACTATGTCTTGTTTTTTTCAGTCCTACTATGTCTGGCTGACCAGGAACCTGCCCCTAACATAATAACCAGTCCCTTCAGGGCTGTGGTGATGGGCCTAGCAGATGCACTTGGATGAGGTGTACAAATAAATCTCGTACTGTGTAAGCAGGCAAAGGGAAGAAAATGACAGTACACTCCACCCCACCTCAGTGCAGCATTCCTATTGATGAAAACTCTCCAGTAGCCCACAGTAACTGACAGAAGAAGCCTTATCTCCAGCTTCTCAAGAGCCTTTACACTTTCCTTTTAAATTGAAGCTTATCTGCTAATTGGTTTGACCCACAATTCACCTGCTCATTAAAGAAGTCTGTTGGTTTGCCCAGACTGAAGACTAAAAGGTAATGGTGGTCCTCACCTGGGAGTTTGACTAAGGTGGGTTTTTGTTCCTAGGAAACACAGTTACATTCATTGTGAAACCCCTACAATGCTATTAATGAAGAGATTTTTAATCCTCATAAATCAGGACACCTTTATTTGCTATTTAAGGGCAAGTGAAGGATATTAAGGTATCACTGAAGATAACGATAAAAAGAGGAAAAACAGCTCTGCTTGATAATCCATTTAAAGGTTTTCAGAAGGGGTTGATAATTATCCTGGCATAATGGCTTAATTTCTGCAGGCTTTGCATCTCTTGACTTTGCATTACATTTGCATCTATGACTTTTGAGGTATTATTTTTAGATTAATTTTTATTTTACAAGGTTTCAAATTCTCACGCTTGAAGACAAGTCTCTACAAGTCTAAATGGGGCTGCAGCTCCCAAGGGGAGGCTCGTTAGAAAAGAAATTGTAGTGCTATCGTAACCAGAATATTCACTTCATCTGCATCCTGCAGGAACCTCTGGAGTCTGTTGTGCACAGACCTCACTCTTACCAGCTCATGAGAAAGATGCATGGCAGAATTCACTCTTTGACGATGGACTTTCTTGAAGGAGAAGAGGATTTATGCTGGCTGCAATGGTAGAACAACAAAGGTAGTACACCTGTAAGATCAGAGCTTGGATGCAATGAAAGGTCAGTGTCTTGCACACTGGGTCGTGACAGTTGGATAAAAAGAAGGGAGTGGGTGTGTATTCACGTGTATAAGGGTGTGTAGACTCAGAATCAAAATGAAAATTGTGCCTGGAAACAGGGAACCCAAGATTTCATTCATTCTTCGTTGTTCTGTGAAGTCCAGCTTTGAAGATGAAGTATAAGCTTATTTCATGTAGAAATAAATGTGTAAATATTCACCTTATTCAGCTCAGCACTAGGGATCAAACCAGCTGGAGATTTGTGTGTGGTCAGAGAAGAAACAGTCTGCAATATCTGTGTTTTGAAGGAAATTAGTAAAAGTGGTGGGCCCAACAGTTTTATATAACTTTTCAGATTAAAGTTCTTCTCATCTGACCTTTGGTAAAGCTGAAGGTTCTCAAGGCTGGCCTGTCAGGAGAGTAAATATACCACAAACAAATGTGATTATTGAGGAATTCAGAAGTAACTGGGCATGCAAGAGATTCCTCCCAGCTCTTTCATACTGATTCATCGTTGTGCTTTGGGAAGAAATAGGACGATTTGTTCCCCAGGTTCTCCGAGCACGCACCCACCCCACCCAGAGTGGGAATGCTGGAGCAGAGACCCTTCCAAGCGGTGCATCTGGGGAAGTACAGCACTAGGGAGCGCACAGCCACCGGTGGACTTCCAGTGGGGAATCTGGGAGCAGTCAGAGCGCTTAGCATCCAGCTGAGCCGCACGAGGCAAGCGAGCTGCCAGCAGCGGGGAACAGCCCTGCCAGCAGCGGTTCGAGAGCGGCCGTTCCTCCCCGCTGCGCCCGCGGGCCGGTCACCAGGGCCGTGGTTTCCCGGGGCCGTTAGCGGCCGGCGGGGCCACTGCCGCCACCTCCCGGCGGCGCGGTGCCGGAGCGCAGCTCCCACCAACCCGGCGGTCTAGCTGCAGCAACAGCGCAAGGAAACGTGCTGCCGACCTCGAACACAGTGGTTCTGTTTTAACGTGAGAACCCACTACCCCCGCTTTTTCTTTTTTTTTTTTTTTTTTTTTTAATAGTACTGCTTTGCAAAGCAGGGGGAGGCAGGTGGAGAGAAGTGGAAAAGAGCAAAGCAACAGCAAAGGACCACTGTGAGAAAGAGGGCAAGAGCAAGGAATGGGAATGGCAAGCAGCATGAGACGTGTGGAATAAGGTGAGCATGGGGGTCCAACAGCTTACAGTGCTATGCAGGGGGTACTCTTGTTAGATGTAAACAACTGCATTTTCTTTGAACTTTCTGACCATTGGCATTGGGTGGTTTTAGTCCTGAACTTGGGCTGGATGTTCTAGTTTATTCAAACGCTAAATCATAGAATGGTTTGGGATGGAAGGGACCTTTAAGATCACCTAGTTCCAACCCTCTGCTATAGGTAGGGACACCTCTCTCTAGACCAGGTTGCTCACAGCCCCATCCAGCCTGGCCTTGACTGCTTCCAGGGAGGGGGCATCCACAGCTTTGCTGGGCAAATTTTCTTAAATTTGGGAGTCTGGGAGTCATGGAATTGTAATGAATCACCCCTAGGAGGAGGTACTACCCATAAGATGTGTCATTCCACGTGTTGCACTGCACCAGAGAACCTTAAAGATGTGATCAGTACAGTAAGTTTTGGTGATCACCTCCTGCTACCTGCATTCATTCTCTTCTGACCTTCGCCATTCCTTGGGACATTGACTTGAAATGTAAAGGTTTCAAAGGAGAGTGATTTCTAATTATACTATGAAATGCACTAAGAGCCATCATATCTAAGAGGCTTTTTATTGCTAATTGCAGCATTCCCCTGTACAAGGTCCACTTTGGCCTCTGGGAGCTGGGACCACAGCCTGTGCGTGGAGCTGAGCTGTACAATGCTTTGTGGACTGCGCTCTACAATCCCACGCAGGAGGTGGTGGATGCTCTTTAGCTTTTGACCATGAAAGCTATCAGCCTGAAGGAAGGGTTTGTTTTTGTTGCTGAGCTGCCAAAAGTGGCAGCCAAAAGGAGTCAAAGGATGCAAGTTTGGGAGCATCTTTAGCCACCCGTCCATCACCAGTCATTTAATTGGCTTATTGTTTTTAATCAAAAAAACCTCTTATTAATCATCTACCTCTTCCATTCTGCATTTTCCTTTTACATTGCAGTAGCACAAGGCTGAACGTCTCTGCAGAGATAGAAGGAATGATTCTGCATAGAAATCAACACGTGGGTCACAGTGTGGTCACTCCATTGCTGCTGAATTTGCTGGCTTCACAGCCAGCAAATCTTCACAGATTCTCCCTGCAGTGGGAGGAATTTGTCAGCATCAGACCTCTCAAATACCACCTCTGCCATAGTGGAGAGGCCTGTCCAGCACTTTCAGTCATTTGAAAATGGAAGGGCTGTGTTTTAAGTGCAGAGGGCTACCTCCACCCACAGTCACTTCCAGTTTGATGATTTCTGGGCTGTGTTCAGCTGTGTAGTGTTTTCATTTCCTTCCTCAAGGTTTTGCAAACAATGTGAGAGAGAAGGCTGGCTGGTCACATTTGATATGTAGAGTCACAGGGTGAGCTGCAGAGCTGTACTTGCACGTGGTGAAAAGCAGCTGCGGGCTGTGCTGAATGCCCACGCATCTCGAGCATCCCTTGTTTGCTGGGCTGAGGCCATGCTCGGAGCTGGCAGGTGAAGGGGACGCTCAGGTGGTTGAGATACTGCCAGGAAAGCACGTGGGAAGCAGAGTTGATTAAGTTCTCCCCGGAGCAAAATGTCAAGATAACAGCCAGCTGCACTGTGCTTTACTTCTTTTTCACCACCGGGAGGAGCTGGCAGAATGGGATCCCCAGATGCCCCAGGTGTTTGCTCTCCGGACTCGTTTAAACCGGGCAGAAGCAGAGATGTCTGATCTGTGCTGGGGCTCTGTGTGATGTCTTTGGGAGTTCAGGGCACAGAACAGTTCTCTACACGTCCACACCCCACTGTGCTGCTCTCTTGGTACAGAGAGGGCAGACTTTCAGCCCAAGGTCATGCATTTAAATAGCATATCACATAGGTCTAGGCATGGTACAGCAGTCAGAAACCAATCTACACAAGGTGGTTTGTAGATTCCAGAGACGTGTCAAACCCATCCAAAAGCAAAAAACAGCCTTCAGCCAAGAGGAAAATGCGTGCACAGGACTCCTGGCTGCCCAGCTTCTCCCAGCAGCCTTCCTGCTTCAGCTTGCAGTCCCATCGCCTGCTCCGCAGCGAGACCAGGCTGCTCTTCTGAGCAGCCAGGAGTGCTGGAGGAAAGGCTGGAGCTTCCACACCTTTCTGAGTGTCACAGCTCAGTTGTCCCATGTCTCTCAGCTAAGATGAGGATAGTGAAGAATCACTGAGGCCGCAAATTTAAAAAGCCTGAGATAATGTTGGAAGAGAGTGACAATGCAGACTCTTCTCTCTCAAGATAGTGGCTAAGAGACAATTATGATTGAGATCTCTGTTACAGAATTAAATCAGTTCTATCATTCTAACTTCTTTGTAAGTAAGCAGAGTTCATTTCTGTGCAATGTGGATAAAATACGTACATACTGTCCTCAGATCAGAATGTGGATGCAAGCATTGCATGGACCTTCATTAGAAGCCTTTGGGAAGAACAGCTTTCCAGAAAGTGTCTGGGGATGGAGCAGTCAGCAGTGTGTCATGGAACCAGCAGAGGAATGGGGCTGTCATCTCCCTGAGCTAGAACTTGCTTCTGATAACATCGCATCCTTTGGTTACCTTCCATAACCGCAAGAGGCCACGATGCTTCCTAGTGTGGAGGCAGCACGTGTCCATTACTAAAACAGAAGACAGCATCACACCAAGATACCAGTACCACTTCCTGGAAGCTTCTTCAGCTTCTTGAGCATGTGCTGTTGCCCGTGGCCACTTATCTTCAAGAGAAGTGGTAAGTGGTCCCCATAACAGCTATAGTAACAAGATTTATTCAAGTTTTATTAACCTATGGTACATCTTTGAAAGACTAAGGTGTCTTACAAACCTCCACGTCTGCTTAGATACCAAGAGAACAGTAGCAGAGGTTGATTTCAAGAGACCGTGTAAGCCACCCCACCTGCAGCTAGGGGGGTGTTTAAAAAACACCACCAGGTACAGTCAGCTGATGGAGCTACGTGGTGTGCTGTGCACCCACTGGGCTCTATAGCAAATACAAGAGCTGTCTGAGTGATGAAAGAGCATGCAAGCTGTTGGAACATTTTCCTTTTCAGATGGTGGGTTTGGGACTTTGAGCTAATCGCTTACACTGCAGAGCATCCCAAGTCCCTGGAAGTCTTTAAGATAAGGAGGAAGAAGAATAGGTAGCTATGAAACATTTAGTTTCTTGGCTCCTCAGACACTGCCTGCTGCCAATTTTCACTGCTCAGCGTACACAAAACTGTTTGTCTCCTAACATGGAATCCCACACTGGGATTCACAAATGCTTCTTCTGTGTGTCTGTAGGGATCAGGCAGACATACAGAACTGCCATCAAAGAAACTGTGCTTTGGTAGGAGAGAGAATAAGATGAAGTGCTTCATGCTGGTGTTTTGTACTTAACTATGGAGGATAACTTCAGTATAGAATCATAGGATCATAGAACCATGGGATGGCTTGGGTTGGAAGTGACCCCAAGGATCATCAAGTTCCAATCCCCTGCCACAGGCAGGGCCACCAACCTCCACATCTGGAGTTAGACCAGGTTGCCCATGTCCCCATCCAACCTGGTCTTGAACACCTCCAGGGACGGAGCATCCACAGCCTCTCTAGGCAGCTGTTCCAGCACCTCACCGCACCCTCAGTAAAGTAAAACTTCCCCGACAGCCGATCTAAACCTTCCATCCTTGAGCTTAAAACCATTCCTCCTTGTCGTATCACTGTCTAAATGTATATTTGTATTATTAGGACAGAAGTAGATCTCCGTGCATAGCCTGCAGTTCAGCATTCTGCCTATCCCCAAAAGCCCCAAAACTCAGCAGTGAGGCATCTTGTGGGTGACAGTATACAGAACAGTTTACAAGCTTAGATGGCTCCCTCGGGGAAGTAGGTGCTGCTCCGTAGGGGATGTCCCTGGAGGATCAAGGCTGCAGAATGAGGCCAGGATTACCGTTCCACATTTGTCAACTATTTCAGCCTGGTACCTTCGGGTGCCTTACAGCAACCCTTTCATGTAAGCTCATCTGAGCTCAGCCCAAACCCTCTGCCAAAAGAAAAGCACTTTCCCAAGAATAACATAAGCAAAGTTGTGAGCATCATCTAGATGCTTGTGGGCAAGAGTCCTACAATTTTCTGCCTCTAAGAATTTGGGCTAATGACTTTCACAGCTTTTTCCATTAGTTGCAATGTTTTCTATTTTTTTTTTAATCTCCTTTTCCATAAATGTTGTGTATGTCTCCGCTACATGCATGAAACTTGAATCCATGGTATAGATTAACAGATACCAGCCAAGACTTATCTCAATACTCACAAAGAGAAAAGAGTGATAGATAAACCAGACAAACCTCAACATCAGATATATCAAAGAGTTCCTTGTAAATTGTTCACATTTTAATTCCTCTCTATTGATTGTTGTTGAATACAACCTAAGAAACAAGCAAAATTTCAAAGAATTGCTTAACTCTTCTGGTATAACCAAACACTGGAAACAGTCTGTAGTGCAGAGGTCGCCGGTACTGCAAAGCCTCCCCGGTAGCATATCCCAAGTATTTTGTGTCTTCAACACAGGCAGAAGGAAATGTGACACCATCCTGAGAGGTGGAGCAAAAGGATCGTTATTTAAGCTTAGAATAATTAAAGCTTGAAGTTTCACATCTGAGAAGTGAGGGTGCTTTTTTTTTTCTGTTTTGCCTTTTGCCATTTCAGTGACATTTTTGCAGCAAATAAATTCCAGATGAGCACAAGAATCACACTACAACGTGGCAGGACTGCAGTATAATTATTTGTGTTTGAAAAACGGAGTCTCCCTACTTGAGCTCCTCTTATAGAAACAATTAAAATACTGTTTATTCCTTTTATGTCTTTAAATAAAACCACCTTTGTGTACAGTTGTCTTTTTACATCTTTACAATCGCCACTCAGATAAGAGCCTTGCCTTGCAGCCGAGGGGAAAACCCCATGACAGAAGCAGAATACTTTGACATAGGTTTAAAATCATTCAAGTGGACCATCATTAATTAAAAAGGGAGGGATATGTCATCTGTGGGTTTGAAATGCAGACAACATAAAAGGGCAAGAGAAACTTTCCTTGCCAACTTTTTGGGTCAGCAGCCTGATTGCATTCAGGTTTTAGGTTACACACAGAATTTAGATCTACGTCTACCTTTGGAATAGGCCAAGCAATGTTTTCCTCATCTGCTTTCCAGAATTTGGTGGAATGAGGAATGAAATGTTATTGCTTAGTGAGAGAATATTTTATTTATGGAACATGCATTGCAGTACTCCCATTATCGTTAAACAGCAACTCATCATGTGACGCTGCTTTCTTTCCATCTAAAGAGCTTCCATTTCTATCTGTGATCAGAGGAAAATTGAAATCTTGAACATAAGTCTAATGCACCTAAAATCACAAAAATGTTAATGTTTCCTGTCACTCCTATTTCCTCACTGCACTCCTTCTCTTTCCCTCATTTCTGTGAGCTACCATTCTAATCCACTGGCAACAGTAAGGAATATTGCTTTTTCTTGGCCCCATTTTTCAAGGCTGAATCCCTGAAAGAACTACAGAAGCATTGGCCCAAAGAGTATTTGCCAATAGTGGTTTGGAGAGCAGTATCTTCAAGAAATCTTGGCCTCTCTTCTCCAAGCACCCTGAGCACACCTTGCATCCAGTGCTGGCTTGCTTTCTTCTCCTCCGCATGAGAATAGTGCTGATAAGGAAAATTGTTTGGATCATGCCTGAATTGTGTTCTGCAAGTTATTCTTGGTGGTAGTGATCCAGAATGTGGTTTGGAGATGCTTGATTTAGAAAATCAAATAAAAGAAAAAAAAAATTGCAAATGTCAGGAGATTATCTGGGGAGCCTAAATCAGTGCCTTTAGAAATGAATTTCTTGGAGGCAGAATGAATAAACAAGTCAAAGGGGGCAAGGGAATGAGTGCCCTCATCTATAATCACAAGCTAAACCTTTGTCTTGATGGTTGTTCAAGGTTGTTAAGTGACAGTTCACTTTGTATCACTCATGAAAGCTAGGAACATCAAAGTAAAGAAACAAGCAAGTACACCACATTTAATCCTTCCCATGCAGCAAACGTCTTTTTAATTAAGAAGAAAGGTCTTTCCTCACAGCGTAAATATTAGCGGTACACAAAGCTGCAACGAATGGTAATTATAAAGTATTTTTAATCTAAAAATACTTTGCATTACCAAACGTGAAATGTGAGAGCCTTCTTCCTTTGCTGCATAGGAAAACATGTGACATGTGGGGGCCATATCCTGGTTTACTGCAACAGATGGGGTCAACCTGTTCAGGGAACCAGTTTGAAGTATTCCCTGTTTTTCATAACATCTGAAAGTTATTACCACCATATGGTGAAAACACAGGGTAAAAAACTGAATTATGGCAAGCAAGAAAGCTGATGCAACAAGTATTTAAATCTGTAAGATAGAAGGTAATGTTTGAGGCAGAGCGTCAAAGACATGAAGTTCCTACAAGTTTTGTGAAAGATTTTTAGCTGTTTATCAGAAAGACACAAGCTTCCCACTTAGCTCAAATTCTACCATTCTGTGGTGTATATTCTTAAATAGAGAATTAAATATTCTGATATATACCGTTACATAGAGAGATATGTACACACATGTTCTTATCTCTATATACACATGTTCCTATCTGTTCTGATACATGCAGCAGTCAGATGATGATTCACTCCCAGTGTAGCAGTCTGCACTAAGCAGCACAACTTCAAGACACAGGCCAGATGTAATAAGGGAGTATTTCCTTAAGAAGTCATACCTAGCTTTTTTGTATTCCCCTGTAAGTTAACTGGAGATGGCAGAGATTTTCATACTTGAGAAGTAGTGTGAGTAGAGACTTTTGTTGTCACAGTTCGTAGTTCAATCAGCAGTGACAGCTTCTGGCCTCAGTGCCTGCTTTTGCAAGTCAGCAGCAAACTTGCAATCAAACTCATTCATGCCACATCAAGTTAACGGACTGAGAAGGAAAAAAAATATACCCTCTCATGCAGATTTACTCTTAATTATTTTGTAATCAGTTTAGGTTCCATTCATAATCAGAAAGGCCAAATCAATACTCATCTAGGCAAATGTGCTATAGAGGCAATCTTTCCTTATGCCAAATATGAAAATAATGCCAGCTTTGCAGTGTAATGACCTTTCCAGTCTCACTATATTAGCAATGCTGAGCCTTCAGTTTCAAGATTGCCAAGGACTCCAGAGCACTCCCCACCATGAGGATGTTTTACCACATATTGACAGTATTTACCTCAATAATTTTCATAACATTTCTTCTGGATAATTCTTGCAGCATGTTTTTGAAGTAAGCTATTCTCTTTTTATCAGTAGAAAACTAAGAATTAAGTGAAATTACTTGCTCAAGGCAAAAACATAACCAAGTTGCAGAATTCCTGTGGCTTTACTCTCGTTTCTGTACTCGGAATTACAAGTGTATTCCTCTCTTTTTTATAAAATTATATTCATTCACTGATTGTTTCAAGGACAGTGAGAATCTTTTCCAGACATATACTTTGCTGTATGTTCGTATGAAAAAAGTTCTTAAAAATCATCGTCAGTTCCCAAACTAAAATATTAACATTCACAGTACTGATAGTTGATTTGCATTTCTTCAAGACTCATAATGTATTAAACAAATTCTCCCAAATTCTCTCAAGTTTTCCTAACTATCCAAATAATACAAGGATCTGTCTAGCATCCCAGAACTGATGAGCTTCAGCTCTTTAATTGCATTTTTTTATTTAACACATTTCTATGATGTATTTTTGTGAATCGTGAATTTTTGAGCACCAGAGCAGTCTTTATAGTTGTAAACTCACAAACCTGCACCAAGTGGAAATAGAATTAAGTGTGGGATGGTTTGTTGTACAAAGAGTCTTTCCTCTTCCTTTCTTGTAGAGTGGGCGCTAACTCTGTAGTATCAAAAGTTTTCAGGGAAAGGAAATTTGTCCCTCTGGATATGTAGCCTTAAAGGGATTTGGCATGTTAGGCTCATCTTTTATTCTCTTAGTGCCTACAACCTCTAGGAAATATTTTTCCGTAGTGTTCAAAGTACGAGACATCCCAGGTTGAGTGAGATCACTTACCTCATCCCATCTGAAAGGCAGAGCATTACCTCTGGGTTCCTGATTTGGGTTGATGACTTATACACTGCTGGGCAGCTTGTTCATAATCTATGCTAAGTGTGAAGAGATTTTTTGCTTCTGGATGTCACTTCACCAATACCTTGCTAAAGCATTTTAATGTTCACCTTCTGCGGTAGCTGTTGAGCTAGATCCTCATTCAAGAATATAAGGCCAATGGTTTCCAGAAGTATTCTCACAAAAGTCTGAGAATAAGAAATAAATTCTTAAAGGTTGCATTCTCAAGAGATAACATAAAATGGCCAATATTATTGATGCTCTCTTGATGTTGGTGTTATAGATACTCTTAACAACTGCTAATCGGTATCTGGGCTATGAAACCCACAAACCTATGGAAGACGTTCAGGAGAGGAGACTGAAGATTGTGAACAACTGCATGAGTCTACTCAACTACTGTGTAATTTAGTTAATTCATTTTTTGTCTAGACCTTTGAGGCTAGGACTTGTTTGGTTGTTGGTTTCCCTCTTCAGACAGCAAAACTTAAGGCATGATGCCTGAACAGTGGCATGCTGAGGACAAGCACTGTACGAAGCCTTTACCTAATGTCTCAAGGCACTGCAAGTCACATATTCATCTTCATAGCTCCTACCGTGTCCTAGGAGAAGAGCAGCACTCTAATGCTGAGGTGGAGTAGAACAACAGTAAAGGACATTTGGAACTTTTGGATGAATACATCAGAAACACTTTGCACTGAGATCTCTGGACTTTATTTCAAATTATTTGTTTTCTATAGTATATGTTTGGTAACATCTAGTCAATAAGAGATTTTCAGTGATGCTATAAGCATGCCAAATGAAAAATATTAGTAAGACCAAGAAATCAAACACTTCAACACTTTGAGGCTTAGCAAATGCAAAAACTGCTGTTTGAACTTACTACCTTTAGGTAATCACTAAATATATATTCTGCTCATTCTAGGTTGCTAATAAAAATTCTGAGACCTAATCTCAGAAGTGTTTTTAAGCCCTAACAACTGTAATAATATTACCAGAGAATAAGTTTGTAATGGAAAAATTGTTCCTAAAATTGGTCTTTGTCATAGCAGATGGGATGTTTAAAATTACGTGACATGTTTGCACCCTAATCTGTACATTTCTGAGATCCTTTCTGTAATGTAGATAATGTCTCCTGTCATTGAGGATGGCAAGGTGAAGCTATATTTTCTTCATTCATACAAATACTTTGCAACCTGAAAATGAGAAATTACTTCCATTTTGATCTGAAAAGAGAAATAAAAAGGCCCTTTTGAAATTTTCAGTTATATTCAGTAAGTAAGACTGTTCACCACACACTGAACAATGAAGATTAAAACTATTACAGCTACTTGTTCAGCAGCCATTGTCTGCTCTGTGTACAGTACAAAATGTGACCCAGTGGTAAAAAGTACACGTCATGATGTAAGTCAGTATTTTATTTTTCATAGCAAAAAAGAAAGGGCAATTTAGATTATACAAACAAGCTTTCTTTCTGGTATTTTCTAATTTTCAAATATTTGACTTGGTAAACGTAAGGTTTTTTTTTTTTAATGAGTAAATTTGTGGATTTACCAAATAGCAAACTGACCCCTTGCCCTCTCCCTCCTCAGATGCCATCAGAGTATTGACATAATCAAAAAGCACCATTAGAAAGCTTATTACTTGAGCTAGTACTTTACGGTAACCATAAAACAGCCTTCCCAGTGTAGCCAGACGGTATAGGAGGGAAGGAATCTCTGTCTTACCTTCAGAAATATTTGCTTTCAAAAGAGATGTAGTTTAAGAAAATACAGGGAGTTGTTCAAGATTCTACAGGGTCCTCTGCTTCAGTGAGCACAAAGCCCTCCCAGATTGCAGCAGATTCATCTTCTCAGACCTCATTTCTGTATTTTCTTTCCTCCTTCTGTAAGAAAGTGGTGATTTTAGGGGATGGACAAGTGAATCGTTCTTAGACCAGTAAACATAAGGACGTAATGGCCACAACTATGAAATAAGCTTTGTGAAATTGTAGTGCTTCTGAGGTTGTCACTATTTTCTAAACAGATTTTCAAAGCCATAATCCAGTGTAAGCTCTGCTAAATTAAAAGGTAACCAAACTGCTAAGCTTTTTCTTCTTGCTACAAAGATCTAGTTACAAGGCAAGAAGTCTTTCCTCCGTAACTGAACAGTTTTCCATGAATTAGGAAAGCCATTTTCTAAAACTCTAGGATGCTCTTATTCACAATTCATTTGATGATCGTGATAAAAACCATGCATTTTCCCTTGCACCACTGCAAACTACTCACATGTAATGAATGTTATACAGCGGTCTTTTCTTTTCCTCCAGCAAACTTCCAATACTGGTTTTCATTAATTGTCTTCTAGTGTTAGCACTCAATGGGATAAGTCCAAATCCCAAATGGAAAAATGGAGTATAACTAACCACTGTGCTGTGAGCTGCTCCAAATTATGCAAACACACCAGCTGGTGCCAAACAGTTAGCTTGGCACTGCAGTCCAATTCAGTATTTATCCCCATGTAAGACACTTTCCAGAGCTCTGGCTTATATGTACAAAAATAAAAAAAATAAAAAAAATAAAAAAAAAAAAAGCCATTGATTTAAACCAAAAATGAGCTTGTAAGGCAGAGGTAGGGGTGAGAAGGGAGAAAGAAATTACAAGAAATTAAATGACTGTAAATTAACTATCAGAGAAATGACTCAGTGATATACAAACTGCTTTCTAGAGATAGAGGCAGGCCATAGAAGTGGGGCACTATAGTCAAAGTGTATGTAGCTTTGCACTGACTGTTTTATCTGTGGCAATGTAATAACAAGAAGAATGATTTTATTTTCCCTGAATTTAGGAACATGATAGCCACGCTTTTAAGTATCCTGTGACTCCCAAATGGCCTTTTCCATAGTCTACGTTGTGGGGCTTGATTATAGTTGAACTTAAGGCTGTCATATCAGGTACAATTCTAATATAATGTTGTTATAGATGTAGTTTGAAATACAACTGCCCAGTAAGGGGGAAGATTAGAATGTTTTTCCCATCTACTTTAGGCTGTTGATGTATCTCAGCAGCAATCAGCAGCATCTGTGTTCAGACACCCAAGTTTATGGTACAGTTAAAATAGAAACTTCAGAGGTTGATTCATGTGCCTAAATTAGATGTCTAGTTAGAGAGACTGAATCTCTCCCACTCAGTGGGTGTTTTAGTTGAAACCACTTCTGAAAGACAGGCAAATAAGAAGTATATATATTCATATCACAACCGTCTTCATGTTGGATTTACACTATTTTTACAATAGGATCCTATCATAGTTTATGTTGGGAAGAACCTTAGGAGATCATCCAACCCAAGCCACTGCTTAAAGCAAGGCCAACCTCAAAGTTAGATCTGTTTGCTCAGCGCCAGTTCAGTCAAGTTTTGTGCAGTTCCAAGGGTGGAGACTCCACAACCACTCTGGGGCTGCCTGTCCCAGTATATCACCGTGCTCATTTTAATTTTTTTCTAATATTCAGTTGGAATTTCCCTTGTTGCAATTTGTTTTTGTCAGTAGATTATACCTCAGATTAATTTTGTTGCGTGCTGGAGGATGGATACATCCAAGTTTGCTTTAAATGAACTGGTTCTCGTGTCAGAGCATCTGGTTACAAAAGAGTGGAGCTCAGAAGAGCCTGTGAAATGCCCCTGAGAACCATGGAGTGAGCATGGAGGGAACGGATTGTATAATCTCTTTATCAGGAGGACATAATGGGTCTAAATGGATGCAATTCAATAACAGGAAAGGGAATAGTTAGGAGAATATTGGGCATTTCAAACACTGTTATTACACTGTGTTAAGTCAAAGCTAATTGGCATTTTATTGCCAAGTTTGCCAGTATTTCAAACTGCTGTCTCCTAAATTGCATCAAGAGTGAAATGCAAGTCATATTCCATCCATCAGAATACTGCTAAAATGCCAGCCTCACACTGATCCTCATTCAAAAGGGTGCACGGAATGACGGAGGGTGAACTAAAGCAGTCAGATGTCAGAACGGAGGGAATATAACCTAGAGGATGGAGTTTGGTGAGCTGACAGCACTCAAGCAAGGAAGTAAGACTGAAATATTAACTGGGAATTGAAACCATAATGGAATAGAAAAAATTACTTATAAATACAAGTCTGTGCAGAAGGGAACAGATGCAAGTGTTATATGTCCATGATGCTGTTTAATTAGCAAAGACACAAGAAAACTGGTGGCACAGAAAAAAAGAGAAGTTTCTGTTATTCAAAGACGCAGTACTCACTTCCAAAATACCCCTGGACCTTCAAAATCTGGGAATATGGAAGAGCAGAAAGGAAATAGATGTGTATAAGTGAAAGCAAGCAACTAGTGACAAATTAGGTGTGCTGAATTAAACAAGTGAATGCAGTGGTGTTTTGAAAACTCAAATCATGGGCACCTGTTCTTGGAGAGATCGACAGAAAATCCAAAGTGTTCACACGGTTAGAGTCCTGGCAAATACAGCCCTTAAGCTACCAGAACACCAGACCATCAGTAAGGCAGTAGGGTCCTACCCTGATGGTAAGGGAAAGTTTGTGCCCATGGTGCTCAACAGAGCGATTAAGGAAGAGGCTAGTGCTGCAACACGCAGCAAATGAGGAAAGCTTAAGGGCCCAAGGATCCAATGCTATGAGCACCTGATGCAATGTTCAATGTCCAGCTTTCCCAAGAATACATTATATCTTGATTAAAACTATATGCATTTACTTCTAATATCAGTATGGGATATTTATTTGAGATCTGTGACCAGAGGGTTTATAATGTTAATCAAATATAAAATCCATTAAAAATGAGCAACACCTAAAGCTTGGTCTCAGTGATTTTTAGACCCAATGTCTGAAGTTAGATGAGCTGCTAAGAAAACTCTAAAAATATTCAGATAGAAAATCAGCCAATTCATAGGATATCAATAGGATGCACTGCTAAAAAAATCAGTAGTGATGCAAAACTCCAGATAGCAAAACAGAACTTTCTGTTCTTTTAAAAGGTTGAGTTCAAGAGAAATTAGGACAAGGTCAAAAGATGGCAGGAATTTAAAGAAGAAGAATAAAAAATAACTTTGCTGAAACTGTACAACTGCTCGGCTGCTTAACAGAAAGATGTATTCCTTTCTCTTTTTTGCCGTATTATGAAGGTCTCTTAATTCGAGATGGCCTCATTTTCTTATTCAGAAAAAAAAAGACAATTAGTATGGTAATATAAAAAGCTTAAAGGGGAAACAAGCTTGTTGCATTTCATGAAAAATAGATTTGCTTCCAAGAATGCTGAATCAAAGAGTGTTTGAGTCCCATGGTTTAGTTTGTCATACTGTAAAGATCAGGGTAGTTCACAGAAATCTAATCTGTTTTATGCCCTAAATTTCATGTGTGCTCATTTCATGCTTTGGCATGGCTATAACTGTGTTTTTATGGGTGTTAACTCTTCTCTTCAAGTAGTCAATGACAATCTTCCGTTATGTCTTTCTCAATGAGTTCCAGTAGTTGCCAGCTCGAAGGTGGCAGGAGCCCACACATTAGATTTGTTTGTATGACTTTTTTTTTACTACAATAACAGCTTTGTCTAGTTAGAAAGCAACATAGTTGTTCTTTTGAGAAAAATGTTAAATATTAACTAACCTTCCCTTTCTCCCTGTGAGAAGAAAAAAGTAAATTTGAGCAAAACACGGTCAAAACTGGATACTGAAGTGTCTAAAGCTAAACCACATCTACACGTGTGTCTGCTTTTTTTCTGTGTGTGAAGCTGGGGTAGTGCGAGGAGCACAAGGTTTGGGCTTCGTGTAGGTCTATGGCACAAATTCCGGGACTTAGATGGTGGTTCAGACTAAACATTATCAGTACAGATCTTGCCTCACAGCCCAAAGTTCTCAGAATTTTTTCTGCAATAGTAAACTTAAGAACACAAGGTCTGGTGATTATCGAGCATACCACAGTGCAAAGGGAGACACGCAGGACCTGACAGTACCTTGTGATATTACTTTAGCTCCGATACTTTTCTGAATAGGATACTTTCTCAAAATTTTCTGGTCTGTTTCTGTGATTATCACCCATTAGCCAAGGTCATAAGCCACTAAGAATAGATTTCATTTCTCATGAACAAATGTCTTTCTGAACCTACTTCTGAAAACAGGCTTCTTGATCTCTTGCTAGTGGTTGTACACTTCCATTTCAAGACATTCAGGACGTTCCTATATGCATGTTACTTCTTTTTTTAAAAAAAAAAAAAAGTATATAGTGAAGTTTGCTGCTGAGAATCATTAGCACGTGGAGCTACAGCAAGATCTTTTTACAATTTAATGTGTAGTTACCTGCTCCATCAGTACTGAGAGAAGAGAAATGCATTGTAGAGCATCAATATCCTCACCTTGGTCCAGGGAGAGTAGTACACATCACGCACAAGTTCTTCTCATTTAGGCTGGTGCCCAGAACACTTGTGCACATATCATCTATTTTCCTTCTTCACGTTGCCAACTCATTTCTTGGGCATGCCACAAAAGTTGTGTCTGAATTGCATTTCCCCAGAGACAAACAGCAATGTGTTTTAGACTTCTGGGGCTATCATTCTTAGGGGGATAGCCTGCCTAGGGAGAATTCTGATCATCTCTTCTCTCACCTGCCTACGTTATCTTCTCCACAGAGATTCCTGTCCCACTCTAGCACAGGAAGTCTCCGTTATTTGAAGAGCTCCCAAACAATTGCAAATTATGGCTGATGTAACAGGAAAAGTTGAAATCAGTGCCAGTTTACCATTCCACTTAGTACTACTGTTCAGCTCATATCTCTTAAAAATCTCAGGAAGCAGTGAGACAGGCAGCTGGCTATGGCAACCACAGCAGTTGGGCCTGCAGCTGCTGCACAGTCGGACCAAACCCTTTCCCAGAAGGACAGTTCTTTGATGAAAACAGTCCTGAGGGACCCAGGAGGAGAGAAAATGAAGAAGACTCTTGCTTTTCCCATTTTGATCTTCCCTGCCGCAATATCTTTCAGTTTAGCAGCACGAGGTGGCAGAAAAGATGATGTTTTCCTCCCGCGGCTGCTACCAGAGAGCACTGCTGGACAACACATGCGTGCTGCCCTCCGACTGCTGCTGGCCTGCCTCCAAGCCAGCCTTGCACAGCTGTTCTCAGTACCATCGCTATCAAATCACCTCTGAACATTGCTGAACGGAGCTGTCAAGCCAGAGAGACTCATCTGCTCAGGCTCCCACCATGCCCACACAAGTGTGAGTAAAGGTGGGATTCTTCTGGCGTAACCACCACTGTCAGCACAGAGACTGCATCCATGCTAGGAGGCTTCACTGTGAGATGCTGTGCTGGTTTCCATTTGCTGGTGTTGCTCTGCTGCTAGAGCATGTGTACCCTTGGCTGTTCTCCTCCAGAGCTGAGCATCCTCAGTGGAGGTGCTGGAGCTGCCAGCACGGGGCACACAGCTGCTGACACAGCTGTTCTCCTGGAGCACGCCCACTTGGCACCTTGTTTGGAGCCGTGTGTCAGCTGTGACCTTGTGTGCTTCATGCAGACAATGGACGGCCTGGATTCTACCAAGATACTGCACGTTTTTCACATGGCTGTGTAAAAAGCGGTGGTAGCAAAACACAGCTCACTTTTCATTCTCTGTTGATGGGAATTTGATGTTTATCCAAATGAAAGAGGATGAGCGTTTAGATACATTTGCATTTTTGGTATGGTTTCTAGATTTTTTCATATGGAATTCTTTACTCTCTTGAAATAAACTGCACACAGTTATTTAAAGGAGCTCTTGCCAGCTCAGTAGAAACAAACATTACACAGAGGCTTGACTGTATCTGCAGGCAATTGTTTGCTCCTTCAAGCTAAGAGTGAAGTACGAACTACAACTCATTTGGGCTTCTGTAAAACCAGCACAAAACGTTCTCCAAGATTTCAGTTGCTTACAGGCATGATGTGGAACGTTTCCGAGCATGTTTTCATAGAATCATAGAATGGCCTGGGTTGAAAAGGACCTCAAAGATCATCGAGTTTCAACCCCCCTGCTGAGTGCAGGGTCGCCAACCACTAGACCAGGCTGCCCAGAGCCATGTCCAGCCTGGCCTTGAACACTTCCAGGGACGGGGCATCCACAACCCCCCTGGGCAGCCTGTTCCAGTGCATCACCAACCTCTGAGTGAAAAACTCCCTCCTAATATCTAACCTACATCTCCCCTGTCCCAGTTTAAAACCATTCCCCCATGTTCTATCACTATCCACCCTCATGAACAATCGTTCCCCCTCCTGTTTGTACATTCCCTTCAAGTATTGGAAGGCCACAGTGAGGTCTCCCTGGAGCCTTCTCTTCTCCAGACTAAACAAGCCCAGTTCCCTCAACCTTTCCTCATAGGAGAGGTTTGGCTGGATTACCCAAGGAATGAGATATTCACAACCTCTTTTGGTTTCTCCTTCACTGAGTACGTTCAGATTCTTTGCAGGGGTGGCACCAGCAGTCATCAGAAGGATTCCTGTATTCCTCCAAAGGAAGCCATAGGCAAGTGCAATTGTAGTGCCTTGTTAAAGCTTTTGTACAATGTACAACATTTCAGTTTATAATTTCTGGTTTTCTATTTTGGGCTAAGAGAAAACACCGTGCTCCCAATAGTTCTTCCCTTAAGAAGAAGTGCACTGTTAGCCTGGCAAATCAGCAGCACAAGCAGAGGAAATGCTGGATTAAAAATGTTCCCGTGTGTTCCAATTACCCAACATGACTTTTGCTTCTCAACAGCCCTAATTTTTCTTGTTGTTTTGCATTTCAAAGATGAATAATGCATTCATCTAGCCAACTGTCGGTGTCTCTGCTGAAATGATGTAGTGGTATAACACTGACACAAAGCCCCAAACTCTTGTACTTCTTATTACAGAAGACAAACATCATTGATAAAGTGGTTCTCCCTAAAAATGGAGCACTCCTGCAATCTCTTCCACTTCCTAAATAAGCTAACAGCTTCTTTGTAGAGGTAGTGAATGACCACAAGAAGAATGCCAGAATGTCCTTCCTATCCAGACACAGGTCTAGAGAAATAGCTGTGTGGAGAGGCTTACACCAAGGGAAACTACTCTGCATTTGCATTTGAAGCAAACTGATTACTCCAAAACAAATCACTTTTATTACAGAAGAGTATCTGCACTGGAAACTATTCTAATAAATGTTGCTATGCTGCCAAGCACTAACTGGAAAGAGTGATACTTTTATTTTAAACAAAATCAGCCAATGTAAACTCATTTTGAGGTCATTTCCATTGTAAGAATAGTATTAGCAGTGCATTTCTTTTCAGAGATTCTTATCTCAGTACTCCCATGAGTTGTCTTCCAGGAGGTTACAAAAGTGACAGATACGTGGAAAGCTTCAATTTTCTCGCTAGAAGGAGAAATATTTCTCCTTCTCTTTCTTAGCATACCTTTCCCTTAAGGTCAGGCTTGTTCTCCAAGAGTCTCTTACATACTGTTGGGAAGTGCTTAAAATCTATCTTGCATGGTTCCCATGGCAAACACAGCTGGGCATGAATCCGTTTCCATCAGTCTTAGAGAAAACGATCTTTTGCCTTGTAGCCTTTTGATGACAACTCCCATCAAATCAAGGAAGCTCGATTCTAAGGAGACATTTGCCTTGAAAAGTATTCCATAGTCTCATAAGTTCAGCTTTTTCTGTTTTTAACTAACAATATTCCTATAACTCTGTTCCAAACCAGAAGACATCATTTCGTTTCGCAACAGATTAATACTCTTTAAATTAAGGAAAGCAACATCAGAGTTAGGTTTTCATCACAGAGCACAGCTCTTGCACATCCACTTCTCCTGGGAAAGATGGCAGTGACATCTCTTGCATTATAGCAGCAGGAGCCCACGTCATTAGTGCAGGCACTGCATGGTCTGTGACAAAGCTTTGGACAAGGCAGTCTCTGTTACAAGGATTTTAATCCCCATTGCAGTGCAAGGAAGTGAAGAAGCAGATTGGAGGAAAAAGAAGAGACATACAATGGCTAATTAAAAGAAGAGGCCCCAGTAACATTAGAACTCCAATTGTTTTAACAGTTGTACAATAAATGCATTAGAGGAAGAGGTTAACGCACAGTAAATTAATTGGCAGTCACTTTCCTTTTCTCCAATATATATTTTACTGCTAATAAGTTGTTGGGCTTCCAACAGCAGAGTGCACATGCTTTGTTTTTCTTTAAAACATGCAGAAATTGGCAGGGCTGTCTCCTCTTGCTTACATCCCATTTTACTGCTTTGGAATTTCTCCTGTTTCCATCCAGCATCATCCAGTGGTTAAAAAGCGGTACAGTGAGCAAGGGAGCAACATGGCATTCTCTCCTGTAGCTCTGCCTGTGAAGGGTTGTCAGTACAAAGCTTTCTTCCTCCTGACAAGGGACGATGAGGCAGGAGATTTTACTGCAGCAAATATTTTAAAACAGAATGAATTGTAGTGACAGAGGAGGAACCAGGTAACTGGAGCTGTCTGTGTGTAGGAGTCGAATCTGGGACAAGATTCTGCTGCACAGAGCAGCTGGCATGCAGCTTCTTCCCATTCCCTTTCCCACCGACCTAAATGTGAATATTACAAAAAAAAAAATCAGAATATTACAAAATGAAGATTATTATTATTATTAGTTCTGCACAGTTGTTTTTTTTTCCACAATAAGGAGTTTTAAGCCAGCATCTTTTAGTCATTTGGAAAACATTCCAACTTCTGTTTGTCAAGTCTACAACTCTTCTGCTGCACTGTGGGTAGAGGCATAATTGAAAGCTGATTCTGTGGACAGTGATTGTCTGCAGCTCGGCTTCGCCAGTCAATTTCTTCTTTTCCTTTTTTTTTAATCCATTAAGCAGTATACTTCAAATTCAGGTTGACTTTGTCTCAAAGCTTTCAAAGAGCTGAATTGCACACATTTCCCATTTAACTGCACATTTGTAAGCATATGATTGCTATGTAGCCAGCTTATTGTATAGTTTTTAGTTTACTGTCTTCATTCATAGCTTCTTAATTTGGGGCTCAAAGGGAAAGTGGTTAGTTACACTTGAGTGTGTCTCCCAGCTCTCGTGAACTTCAGCATCCCTCCCTGTCTGCTCACCAGTAACAGCACAACAGCAGCACAGAAGGATGAATGCCTGTTCCAATTAGCTATTTCCCTGGAGGATCACATGGAGATCTCAAGTCAAAACCCTGTAAGTACGTTTGTTTTAGAATTGCTGTTCCCAAACTGAGCAGTCAGCTTTTTTTATAGAGATCAAGGAACGGATGGTACAAAACATTAAGAAACAGTGTATGTGTTCACATGCCATTTCTATGTGCGTGTAAACCCCAGTGGCAGAGATAAGTTTCTTCCTCATACATTTCAGCATTTACTGATAAGAACGAAAAAAACCTCACAAAATTACATTTCCAATAATATTTAGATAATATTTATACGACACAGAAGAGAAAAAAAAAAACCTGCATGCCAGTGAGCTTGGCCAAGAGCAAATGTTAAGCTCCAGGTCACTGCTGAAGGCTGTGAGCCACCCAGAGGGAAGCAATGCCAGCCCCATTTTCTGACTGTCTGGACACCTGTTCTGGATGCAGGCAGGGTCAAGAAGCAGAAACTTTTCTGGCTGTGCTGACTTCCTTCCACAATGAGACCACCGTCCTCGTGTTTCCAGATACGTGACACTAATATCCCTCCCAGAAATCCATTTGTGCTTTTAGGGTTTTACAGAGCAAAGCTGAAAGGGTGGCACTTGCTGCTAACAGGCATGTCACAGCAGACAGCTGCTGAGTCAGACAGAGGCTGGGGGACGTAAAATCTCATTGAAACCAAGGTCCCCTTGCATTTATTTAATCCCCATATACCAATGGATAACAATGCTAACAATATGTCACCAACAAATAAGCCTGTCCTTTCCATCAGTCCCAGACAGCAACGTCTGGCAGCTGTTGCGATGCAAGTAGGAAAAAAAAGAGTTTGAATAAGGAGCAGCTGACATCTTGTGCCTTCTCTGTGGGCCCACTACCCCTCCCTCAGACAGGTTAATACCCTAGAAACTACACATGCTTAGGCTGAAGTCCCAACCTCCAACTTGTTGGCATTCCTGTATTTTGAGAGCTCAGCTAGGATCTTTCCCAGCATTTCAAGGTTGTGACAGGCGCTGCAGTTTACCATCTGCAGATACGGTACAGCGGCATATACTCCCACTCTGTGCACATGTGTGTGGCTGGGAACAGCTATTGCAGCTGCTAACAGCAATGGAGGAGCAAAATAAGCTTAGAAACCCCCACTCTACACTTTGCTGTAGGTCTGATTATTGATATTACAGGGCAACTGCTAATTCCTACGACTTATGACTCCTCAGTATTCACTTGGGGTATGGTACACACTCCCATCTATATCACCAAAGAGAATGAGAGCATGGCGTGCCACTTGTCCTAATCAGCCAGAGGAACAGGGAAAAATCCACGTTGGAATGAACACGGTAAGTGGTTTATTTTGACCTACTCAGGGGAACAGTGAGCTTATCCTTAGGAAACAAAGTAAATGCACTCTTTTTTCTTGATGGTGAGTAGCAGAACTCTTTTCTTAGGTGCCTTTACTGAAGTATTTCTTAGGGTCTGCAAATGTTCAAAGAGGACTTTTTACTGTATTAGTTAGTCGAGCTTTGCCAGCTCACAGTAAACCGGAGGAACTTCTGTGTCGGAAAGCCTTTAGACTCCCCCTGCCTAATAAAGCAGGTATTTATTGACTGGGCTTTGAGAGAAGTACTGCTCTGAGGTTTTGCTGGCAGAAGCGGTGTGTGGTTTTCACGTTTCTTACTGCTGTTTTGTCACAGGTGGTTTTCTGTAATAAGCTGCCTGCCGTCGCTGTATCTGAGTTCATCCTCACTTCATTATTAACTCAGAGATTGCTCTTCATTTGATTTCTAGCTGCAAATACATAAACCTTGAGGTGTGTGTTAGTAATTTACACCTGAGCAGCCCTGTCCCATCACCAGGTCTAAGTGCTAAGCTTGAATGCTGCTTGCTGTCAGTGCTGGTAGCAGTGTGATGCAGGCTAAGCACTCTGAAGTCTTTGCATTTCGCTGTGCTGGGAACCAGCTGGTGCACTTGGGAGTTCCAGGTGAGTGCACAGCACTGCACCTGCCTGTAAGCAGTGTGGCTTTGTGTCAGCACTCCTTAAAGTCCAACCCCAAAGCCACTGCTCCCAGCTCCTCTACAGGGAAAGCATAGCCTCCGTGGGATAGAAGGAAGCATGCTTTCTTAGATCTTAAACTAAAGATTTAGGCGTGCAGCAGCGAGCAGCGAGCAATGATAAAATACTTTTCAACTGCACTTGCAAAATTTGTGTGTATTTTGTGTTGTTGTCTGTAAGAGCTCTAATCTTTGTATCACTCCTAGCAAAGCCTTACCACGAAGAAATCGTGAGAGGTGGCTTAGCTGTCTATGTTCCTTTTGATTCAGAAAGTGGCTGAATGTAAATCAGGTGTAAGTAACTTAACTAGCTCACTGACATCAGCTTAATTTCTTCTACACTGTGAATTCAAAGTTAATGCCTTCACAAATATGAACTACTGTGAGGAAATGTACAAAATAGACCCTTCAAGTGTACCTGAAGTGACTCAGGAACGTAAAAATCACTGCAAATCAGTGGAGTTTACAGTCCCAGATCAGCTGGATTTCTCTAAAATGTCAAACACGGCCTTTGTATTTGCATGTATTAGAATCACAGAATCATTCAAGTTGGAAAGGACCTTAAAGGGCCATCTAGTCCAACTCCCCTGCAGTGAACAGGGACATCTACAGTTCCATCAGGTGCTCAGAGCCCAGTCCAGCCTGACCTTGAATATCTCCAGGGGCAGGGCTTCCACCACATCTCTGGGCAACCTGTGACAGTGCCTCACCACTCTTATTGTAAAAGACTTCTTCCTTATATCCAATCGAAATCTCCCCACTTTTAGTTTGAAACCATTTCCCCTTGTCCTATCCCACCAGACCCCGCTAAAGAGTCTGTCTCCTTCTTTCTTACAGCCTCCTAGTTACTGGGAGGCCGCTCTCAGATCAACCTGCAGCCTTCTCTTCAGGCTGCATAGCCCCAGCTCTCTCAGCCTGTCCTTGTAGGGAGAGGTGTTCCATCCCTGGGATCATATTTGTGGCCCTCCTCTGGATGAGTTCGAACAGGTCTGTGTCTCTCCTGTACTGAGGACTTAACATCTGGACGCAGTGCTCCAGGTGATGTCTCACCAGCACAGAGCAGAGGGGCAGGACCTGCCCTTGGTGAAGCCCTGCTGGTTATCCCACATCACCTCCCTCCTGTGGTTTAGCCTGGTAGGTGGCTGAGCACTACACAGTTGTTCGCTCACTCCCCATCTTCCCAGTGGGATGAGGGAGAGAATCAGGGAAAAAAAAAAAACAAAGTACAAGTCGTGGGTTGAGATAAAACTATCTACTAAGATAGAGAAAATGAAAAGGATAATAGTTATGACAAATACATATATATGAATGCAGATAGCAAGTGATGCACAAGCAATTGCTCACCATTCACGACCGATGCCTAGCTAGCCCCTGAACAGCAGAAGAGAGCAAGATGAACTCCTACCCCCTTCAAAACTCCTTCCGCCACTTTAAGTCAGCTGTCCTCACTCTGTTCCCTCCCAGCTCCATGGGCCCTTTGCTGAGAATGGCCTTGGCTCTGTACAACGCTGCTTAGCAGCAGCTATAAACATTGGTGTGTTATCAGTGTTGTTTCTCTCCTAGAACCAAAACAGCATCATACCTGGCACTCTGAGGAAAACAATTCCATCCCAGCTGAAACAAAGACCCCTCTCCTCCATGTGCCTTAGCATAGCGTCCAGGAGGATCCGCTCCATGATCTTCCCTGGCACTGAGGTGAGGCTGACGGGTCAGCAGTTCCCAGGGTCATCCTTTCTATCTTTCTTAAAAATGGGTGCGACACTGCCTTTTTTCCAGTCACCAGGAACTTTACCTGCCTGCCATGACTTTCCAAATGTCATCAAGAGTGTCTTGGTGACTACATCAGCAAATTCCCTCAGGACTCTAGGATGCATCTCATCGGGACCCATAGACTTATGGATGGTTCCTCAGGTGCTGGAGAACCTGGTTGTTGCTTACAGTGGGAGGGGCATTACTCCCCCAGTTCTCACCTTCCAAGCCACCTTGCTCAGGGGCTGTGTGTAGAGCAGTTGTCAGTGAAGACTGAGGCAAAGAAGTTGTTGATCCTCAGCCTTCTCCTTGTCCATTGTTACCAGCCTGCCTGCATTGCAGGTATACCCTCCTGGACTTTCCTCTTCTGGTTGATGTACCCATAGAAGCCTTTCTTGTTCTTCTTTGTACCCCTTGCCAAGTCCAGTTCCAGCTGGGCCTTGGCCTTTCTGATCCCATCTCTACACAGCCCAGCAGGATCCCTATACTCTTCCCAGGGTAGCTGTCCCTGCTTCCACTAGGAAAGATCTTGCTCTATCTGACATAGATCTGCAGTGGAAAGTCACTGGATATCTCAGTATGACATTAGTATAAAGAATCAATTGGAAACATCACTAAGATCAGTCTTCAGTCTGGTATCACGCACAGAATAAAGGAAACTGTATTGAAAATCAAAATAAAACATCGGGAGTCCATGCTGAGGTTTAATCTCCTAACACCTAAGATATTATTTACTTTTCCAACCACTCCAAAGCCCTAGTCTGCATCGATGCAGTTAGAAATGGACAGTGACCTTCAGTCAGTTAGGCTGGGGTTACTGCAGGCTTCAGTATGGGGGACAACTGGTCAAAGAACTTTTTCAGCGGGCTAAGGGCAAGGTCCTGTTTGCATTTGCCTAGAAGAATGCAGAGAGAGGAAATCTGAAATGTGTCTCTCCAGTTCACTGGCTAGAGATAAAAATACAAACTGTAAAATGCATTTGTTCTCCATAAACACTGAGGTTCGGGGTGTTTCAGTGACTGCAGATTGTCACTCCCGGCCCCACGGGAAGCAGAGCTCTGCTCCTGGGCTGCTCCAACGCACTGTGATGAATCCCAGAGGAGAACTAGGGATGCCCACTGGGGTCTGGCCTGCAGAAGGAAGATGCAGCACATGGAGAGGGGCAATGGCTGGGCATGTGGTCTGGGTGACCACAGGGGATAAGCAGCAGAGGGGACAGTCACGACTTGGGGCTTTCCGAAGTCCTCACCTTTTTCCATAGTGGTTTGCAGCGGAAGGGCCAAGGAAAGAGTAGATCTTGCTACTTTACCTCCACTCAGACCTTCCCGGCTCTAAGAAATATGCTGCTCTGAACAAACACTGCTGCACGACTCGGTGTTTAACTCCCCGTGCAGCACAGAACTACTGTCATTGTCTTCAGTGGGACTTTGCCCGAGTAAAAACAGGGATTGATTTAAGTATTTGCCTAAGTGATCGTCTTAGGTGAGTCATACCTGTAAGCAGCTTGGAAATACAGCATTTCAGAGCAGTATGCAGAGTGAGCGGGGGGGACTCCACAGCATTTCAGTGAAGTGTCCATCCCAGAGCAGTGGATTTGCAGCATCTTGTAGACAGGACATCTAGTGCCTCAGTGAGCAGGGCAGGAAGGACGTGAACCCTTCCTACTTGTAGGGGGAAGGTACTGCCATCAAGGAAACAGCAGATTTTCATCTGTCTCTGTGTTCCTTCATGGTCTGTTCATCTTTCATAGACTGTATCTGAGTGTTTTCTTCCACAAACTAACAGGCACTGTGCTTACTACCAGTATCAACCAGTAACCAAACCCACTGGAATATTTCCATCTGTGTAACCAGAGAAAAAGCCCTAAATATTTTATAGCTTAGAGTTCAAACAATTCATTAACAACAAATAACTCATATAACTGGAATTAATAGGTGATTTTTTCAGAGTTCTATCATTTCTAGGTCTATACGCTACAGCCACGAACACATTGCAGTACTCTGCTTTTCACGCTGTGGTGTGCAGCCTGATCACGTGTATAAACCTCACTGAGCTCCTGTATATCTCAAATCATAATATAAATCTCAGGCCTTTAAATTAAGTTTATGCCATGCTTCTAGATGCTGCTGAGCACTGTGTGTAAGAATGACATCATTATTTCTGGAGTTATGAGCCAATGTGAAAAGAGGAAAATCAGAAGCAGACTTTTAAGAGGAAAATATCAAAAGAAATAAGCAGCATGAACGCAGAGTACCGTGCTTTTGGGGGCGACACAAGGAAGCATCTGGCCGGACAAGCGCTGTGCAAAGCTTCGGCACGAGGCCACCTATCTACCGCCGTTCTCTGAGGCCGACGGCATGTGAGGGCAAGCTGGCCGCGGGCAGCCCTGTACGTGACCGTGGGTCTCACCCCGCTGCAAGCCCACAGCCGGAGGCGCAGAGCGGCCGCGGGCAGCGCTCCCCGAACGGCCCTGCCCCGCCGCCACGCACACGCTGCCAGAGGGAGCCCCCGTTTCAAAGGGAGCTCCCCGCAGCCCCGCGGCTCCCGCCGCGCATTAACGTTGGGGAGGCGCGCTCCGGGAGCCTCCGTTCGGGAGCCGGGGCCGGGAGGGCAGAGGGGGGTACCGCGGGCGGATCCCCACGCCGGGCGCAGACTCTCGGCACCGCTCCGCGCCCCGCGCCGGGCGGGTTCGGCGCTGTGCATGCCGGGCAGGAAGCGCTCACCGCC